>NC_072780.1:15280700-15580700 GCF_022539595.1 Amphiprion ocellaris | reverse complement strand
AAACATCTCTACCACCTTTGAGTATCAGCAAACCTACCTATTCCATGACATGCCTCTGATCTAAGCATGTTATCAGTTTACAGTAGTAACATGTCATTACTGGTAGCACAGATAGCAGCTGTTGTAGCCTTAGAAGCAGCAATCATGGGCTTCATATCATGTTTGCAAAACAGAGCTGCACGTCTTTACTGAATTATTTTTATTTTTCTCTTTTCTCATCAACCCATTCCTCTTCCACTCATGCAGTTAGCATGCATAATGCAAAGGTAATTCTTTTAGTGCATTGCTTTAAAGCTGTGTGTAGAGGGTGACATTAAGAGACTGTCACACTGACGCATTCCTGTGCTGCATGTAAATGTCAGTACAGTGAGTGCAGTGTATTTATAAGACTAGGAGGGGCAGAAATGTATGTAATCTTATGCGTACAGGTAGAACTAGTGTGGGACAATTACATAAGGTGGAAAAAGAGCCACACTTTAAGGGGACATGTGCATCCCGTGGCAGGGCCAGGTTTGATCCTTGCTATTCACAACCATGGAGACACAACCTATAACAACAAGTAGTCCAACTGCTCTAATGCCAGCCAATGTGTTCATAATTACTCCTATGTTTTGATGGTGCTGGTTTCTTATTTCAGTCAGAGAGTGTTTTGTCGCCTAAACAAAGACTGAGTTGAGTGTATCAACAAGGCAGAGGCTGGTTTATACTGCAGGAGTCACAGTGAAGTTTTGTACTGTGGTCTAAGATCAGAGATGAGGCACTTTATGCCCTCATGCATTTCATTGACAATGAACACTGAAATGTGCTTGCAGGTCAAGGTGATTTTCATATTGATCATGAAGCTGATGATCTCTTAACTCTGTTTACGCTTTGAGGTTATGAACAGCAGCTCTTTCCTTATTCAGCACTACTAATTGAAAAATTCCTGGAGACACAGCAGCACCAACTTTTTGATTGGTTGGGAGGAGGGTGTGTTTCTGCCTCTCTTTGGGCAACAGTAGTCAAAACGGTGATCGCACTGGCAGTTGTCCCTGAGGGTATTTAGCCAGCTCAGACTGCTGCCAAGGTGCTGCCACCCTGGCTTTTGGTGTGAGTGACACCGTGATGTTGTCATGCCCTGGCACTAATCGACACAGATTTGTGTTGCTATTAGAAGAGCTGTTTAGAGTCTGTCTGTTGAGGAAATTATTACATCTACAGTGGAGAAAATGTGGAAGAATGAGTGCTTGTTAGAGAACCAAGGGGTTCTTGTTCCCCAGTAGCTGTTCCTGACTTCTGCCAAATACACTGCACCATGCTTAGCTTTTTGCCAGCTGAACTCTTTGGCTCTTACGACTCTTACTCTGGTGATTAAGAATTTAGGCCACATTCCTCCTGAGGCGCTGAAAAATGGGTTCTTATCTTAATCAGACTAGTGAAGGTTTAATTGTTCAGACAGGAATTGAGAAAATTACCTGTTTGTAAGTTGACAGAATTAAAGTGCATGTTGCTGTTTTACAATCACCCTGTTGAACTGCAGTCGTCGACTCTGGAGAGTTAACCCCTCCTATAATTATAAGGGCCGGGCCTTGCCAAAGTCTAAGAAAGTTTACACAGACGGCTGCAAATACTTATGGACACTTTCTCCAAAAGTTGGTTAATGTTGAATTTGTAATTTTACTGAAGTAAATGTGTATTTAATAATCTTTGCGGTAGATAAACCGACCTCAGTGCTGCTACTATGTTTACACTTTTGTACAATTTTCTAATCCCGATTTTTACTTTCATAAGCAATGTATTTGATCATTTTGCATGACGAACAATATTTATTTCTTATCTCTTTCTAGCATGACAACAGGAACAGATTGTCAGTCTGCAACAAGATATGCTATGCCATCGGTGGAGCGCCCTACCAGATCACAGGGTGTGCCTTGGGCTTCTTTCTGCAGATCTATCTTCTGGATGTAGCTCAGGTGAGTAATACACACACCTGTCCAGACATTATGGGTCCCTTTCATAACACACAGCCAAATATAGCCACCGTGCTGTCTTTAAATGACCCTTTTACTGGGAATGGGAGCATGGTGCACATCCTCGAATGCCCTTGCCAAAGTTCTGTCCTGTCCTACATTAGCGAAATGTGCAAATATGTTTACAGACTTAAGGTCAAGGGGCTGTTCTTCAAAATGTCCCTGTCATCAGGGCACATGCAGGACATTGCAGATATCAAAGCTCACCAACAAAGGGAGATGAGTGTCCTGGAAAATGAAGTGGTGGAAAAAGTTTCTCCCCTGTTTCCATTATTGACTCCCTGATGACGCTCTGCTGTATCCAAAGGCTTATAGGGGCTTGTTCTGAAAAAAAAGTTTGTGTAAGGGACGATGGTAGCACGATGAGGAGGAGCTCGCTTTAATGAGCTCTGACACTAATCTGATGGTTAAAGCTGTGATAGCATGTAAGTCAAAGGCTTCCCAGGGTTTAGCTTTGTTCAGCTTCTAACATTGTTGATTAAGAGTCCATTGGTTGACACAGCATGGCGCAGATTGTACAGTCAGGAGTCAGGCATTCATCGTGCCTGGCGTCCAGTCAAGCTTGTCTGCTCCACACAAATGAACAGCAGACAGACTGAGCTGCCAAGTGGCTCCTTCACTGTTTGGCTTCATCCTTGATAAGGGTTGCCCTTTGGCTACTGACTTTTAAAAAGTTGCTAACTAAACAATAAAATGTCAAGTTTAATGTCGAGTTTTAGAGCTTCACTGCTACTGTTTAACTATACAACCGCAAGTTACATATTCTTTGTCAGCTTTCATGCGACATCTAGTGTGGATGTTGTACTGGTATACATAGACAATAACTATATTTACAGTATTTGTACTGCGCAGAATGTTCTAATTTTTATGTCTTTTCCTTTCATAGTTGGATCCCTTCTATGCCTCCATCATCTTGTTTGTTGGCCGAGCTTGGGACGCTGTAACAGACCCCACAGTGGGTTTTCTGGTCTCCCGGAGCCCATGGACACGTTTTGGACGCATGCTGCCCTGGTATGTCTCATTCCCAGCCACATTCAGCGAGCTGCAGCCTGTATGATACACTAAGACCTGATATATTTGGCAGCTAGATCAACAGTTTAGAGCTTTTTCTCTCAATCTGGGTAATTTACTTCACTCCTAACTGTAATTGTCAGGTCTTTGACTTGACTTTGTTGATAAATCCAGTTAAGTTATTAAATCACTTGTCTCATATTTGTTGTTTGAAATGCTTAATGAAGGGGGGCTTCCATCATCCTTGGTGAGTCAGAGCTCAGAGTGGAAGTTTCCCTGCATCACGCGTTACATGTGTCAGTGTTTGTGGGCGGGGCTTTGTGCTCTGACTGCGTAGGAAAAGCCAGCATCTTCCCAAGAGAGGTTACTATGGGTCATGCTGATGCAATCACCGCTGTATCAAGTCCACTCATACGTCCCCCTCTCAGTCTCACACACACGCCTACTCCCAGCTGCTGCTACGCATACAGGCCATAGAATAATATACTGAAAAATGCCTTTAGTTATAATTATTCAGATTGAACAACTAAAGCCAAAACACAAATACAGGGAATTCTTGCAGATGTATGTTGTGCAAATTTCCCATAGCATGGCCTTCAGCATGGCACTGACAAATACAACACCTGCCTGCTTCCAAGGCTTCCTCTTACAGAGAGCACACAAACCATTTTTCAGGAGAACTTCTTATTCAGTTACTTGAATCTCTGTATGTGTGAATACAGAGCTCATTTTCAGCAATTTGATAAGACGCTTATTTGTACAAATAGACCTTTAAGATACTTTGAATTAATTAAAAAACAAAAGCCTAACCTAAAAATGAGACATGAGACCTGGTATTTTGATTTGCTTTCAGCTTGCATCTTTGTCTGTGTGATGGCAGGCAGAGGGAGTGGGAGGCTTGTGATGCTTCGGGCCTTTTTCATGGAAAAGCTACTGACCCTTTTCGTTTTCTATATCCCCTCCTCCACATTGTTCAATCTCTGAGCATCCTACATGAGTTGATTTCACAGTCTGATCATGAATAATGTCTGACTTTTAAACTGTCTTTCCTGCATTGTCAGAAAGTGCAGACCATTATGACACATGTCTAAGGGGTTAGAATTCATACTGTTACATGAGCGACTTCTGGTGTAGGGTGTCAGCGGAGCTGCTAGTTACAGAAGTGATCGCCAGGCTCCTGTCATCACAGAAGATGTTTTAGAGCTACTGTTCTGTCAGTACATTCAGTACCTTATAGCATGATTAGGATGGAAATGGTCCAGTGACATAAAAGGGTGTCAAAGCGATTGACACTTGAGAGATATTTAAGGTAAATGTCTCAGCAGGGCAAGGCATCTTTATAATGAGTACCACAGGGAGATGCAGGGCCGGGTGCAACACCAGCACATTTACTCACTTCCTGTTTGATTGAAAATATATTCTCCCAAGTTGCTTCTGAAACATGGGTACAAGGGGACACAAATGGGAGATGAAGCTCCTGTGTGGTCTCCTCATCAGTTTCCAATGTTAATGTTCCCTAAGGTGTGCATACCACAAGAACACTTGCATAATTAATTTAGAACACACAGGATGCATCCTGTTCAGATAGTGGTTAGCAATTCCTGAGAATATTGGAGATATACCTCTGTGCAGTTACAGAGAAATGGCTGTTTTTACAGCAAATGAGTAAATGTACACAGTGTAGTCACTGTACATCAGTGTGTCAACAGTGAATGATTTATATCCAAAAATATATAATTACATGCATACTTTTGATATACTTATTCATAAAATCATGTTGACTAACAACAATTGGACTATGTGCTGGAGAGTAATGGTCTAGATCTCATTATTGTAATTTGCAGTCAGCATGATGATGTTTGAATTTCAAAAGTGGGTCATGCAGGAGGCTGCTTGTGCTAAGTGAGCTATATCTCCTGCATTTGTCGAGGGAGATGGGATGTGTGTGGGGGCTGTAGGAGGAGGAACGGAATGGTTGGCATGTTCAGTCACATTATTCAGTCGTAAAGATGTGAGTAGATGAGTGCTGCACATAAGGGCAGGGCGGAAACTGGACAAAGGGGAGCGCAGCCGCTCCATCTTAAAAGCTCTGTGTTTAGGTAGTGGGGGAGGGTGACTACAGGCATGCTCGCTTCTCATTGGTCTAGCCCACAACACACCACCTGTCTTAGCCAATGGCGTCTCAGCTCTCAGCTGCGCAGGGCCCTGTGAGATTTTTAAAGAATGAGTGAGGAATCCAAGAGGTTACTACAGTTCAAGTTTCACTGTCACCGCTTAGCCACAAGTGAGAGAGTTTGGGTTTTCTCTTACTTCCTGAAATTACAAAACAAATACTGAAAATAGTTTGTTTTTTTTAGAGTATAAATTTAACATATAGGTGTTGTACCTGATTCCATGATTTCAAACAGTTTTATGTAGAGTATGATTCAGTTTTGAATATTACTGATTTCTTTTTTGTCAAGGCATGAAACCATCAAGTCAAGGCTTGAGAATCACAGTCGTTGCCAATTTCTTCTTTTATTAACAGCTGTGTGTTCACTGACCCAGCCCAGTATTGTCTGCAAAAAAAAAAGACTTTACATAGAACAAGTTTTCACAGTTAATAGGTGCCAGACTAAAAGCTGACACCTGTTAAGTTAACTTGTATAGATAAAGTCAGTCCTCCTGAGTCAGCACAGCTATTTCAGAGGAGATTTAAATATAATTCCAGGAGGGGGTTTCAGGTCAGTGCTTATATGGCCTGTTGTGTCACTGCAGTTCTGCAAGGATAGTGCAAGTCTTGGCTTAGCCCCTGAACACTGAAGAAGATTTGACTACTCAGGAGTTTTGTATAAAAAATAAAAGCAGGATAACATGTAGAGATTCAGTTGCTATGCTTTTTCTTCTCATTATTGTTCCATGTGTGTTGTGAGATGTGTTGATAAAAATTAAAATCACATTAAAGGCATTTTTACTTAAGCACAGTGATATCATACTGAATGTAGTATGTGTTCAGAAAAAATGATGCACTCCTAAGTGTACCGTCATCTCCAGATAAAACATCTGCTTTAACTGGCCAACCACTCCCACACTGACTTCATACAAGTGTACAGTTAATCATGTCATATGCGCGAGAGAGCAGCCTGAATGCCACTCCTCCTGACAGTTCTCTCTTTAAAGCACATCAGCATTTGATTAGAAATCGGCCCAAGTTGATTAGCAGTGAGTCTCAAATGAAGCTGTTGAGTTGCTGAGCAGTTTGATTGGATATTGTTCAGCGCCATGGGGAGAAAGTGCGTCTGTGTGTGACAGTTTCATGTTTTTCCTTACCATTGTGATGTGTACATGACTTCATATCCTGGAAGATAAGGCTTAAACGGTTCCCGTCAAGCACAGATGGAAGAAGCAGGATTCTCCGACCTTTTTCCGCTTCCACAAGCCAGATGTTTTTTTTTTCCAGCACGTCAGGGGTGTGGCTGAACTCACAATCTCACATCTCACTGGAGAGTGTTGATCTGACCATCAGAAGAATGAGAGGAAGAGCAGTGACTAAAGGAAGTTTCAGAATTTTTTCCTCATGGCGTGAATTTACAGGATGTTAGACTTACGTTCAGTCACCTGATTGTGCATCATTTGCGTTCAGTTAGTCATCTCTACAATGAAGCAAGTTCGCCGTTGTCTGGCAACATTCCCCAGTAGACTATCTACCTATGACCCTCAGATGTGGCCATACTTGAAGCACAACCTGTTTCTTGTGTGGGAACGTCAAGAACCCGGTGTCCCTATTAATGGTAATCATTGTCAGAGGGTCAAAATGAAACACAGCTGATAAGCAGTTGGCACAGCTGACTGAAAGACAGAGTTTGTTATATAATGAGGGGCCCCTATAGTTGTGAAGACTGATAATTGTGTACAGAGTGAGAGCGATTTCACGCCTAAATAGATCACGTTTTCGTCCACTGATGTTGTTGTTGTCTCTCTTCATTCCTCTCCCCCTCTCTTCCCCTCGTGTCCATCCTGTCCATCTGTAGGATCCTGTTCTCAACCCCTCTGGCGGTGCTTTCTTATTTCCTCATATGGTACGTCCCTCCCTTTGAGAATGGCAAAGTCATCTGGTACCTTTTCTTCTACTGCCTCTTCCAGTCGCTTCAAACTGTGAGTACTGCACAAAAACACTCCAAGCGTACTCTCACTTGTCCCACAAATGCAATACAGGGTCACAGCAAAGTATTAGTATTGCCCTGCTAACTATTTACACTCCCCCAGTGGATTTGAGTACTGCATGTAGAGGTCAACATGGGGTGAACTTAAATTGTGATTCATGTTTTTTTACACTAACTTTATAATCATATTGTGTAGCAATATTCCCAAAATGTACAGCATTTCACAAGAACCTAAAATAAGCATTACTAACAGCAAGGAGGAGGTCACTTTAAAGACTGAAAATGGAAGGCATCAGCACCTTTAACCAGATATTAGTAATAACATTTTCTAATCCTCACAAAAGTGTGAAAAAAGCATTTTTGTCCTTCTTACTAAGCATCATTTAGTAGATTCTTTCCTGGCTATGAACAGTTAACTCTCTCATGTTCCTGCTGGTTTACTGGCAACAGCTTTTGCACAGAATAAACAGAGGAGAGTGTTAATTAGTGAGTTTTAGGGATGCTGGTAAATGGACTGTTACCCCTGGACAGAGCAAGTCTTGCCACCCCCCCCCCCACCCCCCCCACCCCCATTTCCTTTCTTTCTGCTAAGCTAAGCTGACCAGCCAATAATGATAGCTTCATATTTACTGTAAAGAAATGAGAGTAAAATCTTCTCCCCTACCTCTGCGAAAGAGCCCAATTACATTTGCCAGAATGTCGATCATTTGTTATAATTTGTCTTTAGTTGTCTACATGACCTAAAATTGGAAGATTTTTCTCACCTTTTTACTCCTTTTCTTTACCATCAGTGCTTCCATGTGCCATACTCTGCCCTCACCATGTTCATCAGCTCGGAGCAGAAGGAGAGAGACTCTGCCACTGCATATAGTAAGTATCATAGAACAAGCCTTGTATCTCCTACATTAATCTTCTAGCAGACAGATATTGAGTGTGTCACCTCTTTGCTAAACGTCTCTGGTCTGTCCTCCCATCAGGGATGACGGTGGAGGTTTTGGGCACTGTGCTCGGTACAGCCATCCAGGGGCAGATAGTAGGCATGGCGAATGCTCCCTGCCTCCCAGGACCCGGCGACATCGTGGCAGACTTGAGCAACTCCTCCATGTCTGTTGGACTCAATGTGTCCGAACCTGTCATCTCCCTGGAGCACACGGTAAACAAGTTTATCTATTAGTCCTTTGTTTGACAAGTCAAAGCTAATGGCAAATTCTTGTAGAGTTGATGAGAGAACATGAGATTTAGAAAACAAATGATGTTTGCTAACTGAACTTCTCTTCCTAACAGAGAACGGCCTACATGATTGCATCTGGTGTCATCTGCTTGATCTACATCCTCTGTGCTATTGTTTTATTCTTCGGTGTGAGGGAACAAAAAGGTGAGATTTTTATCTTTCAGCCAAACTCACTCCATCCTTGAAGTACCTCATTTAAGCTTTTTTTTTTCCTCCAAAGCAAGACCCAGAAACTTAAGTTACTCAATTTTTGCTTCCCGATTGGTCGCAGATAAACAAATGTCTTTCATGTGACCGAGCTGTAAGTGACGTTTCTACTCTCGTCCAGTGGGGATGTGCAGTTGTAGCTGTGTACTGTGGTGTGATTGTGGGCTGACAGTCTGTGTGAGAGCATCAGGCTTTGGTTAAATTTGAAGCCCTTGTGACCGGTGATTGGAGTGATCAGACACTTCTTGTTCTGTAAAGGATGAGCCTACAAAGCAGTTACTCATGAAAAATAAAGCAGTAAAGGGGACGTCAAAAGATTATGAAATGTATTCAAGTGGATCTAGTTTAGCGGTTTTCTTCATTCTTCCCATGTTTCCTCCTTCCAGAGTCCTGTCGTCTCAGGTCAGAGCCCATGTCCTTCTTCCAAGGGATTAAGCTGGTGATGGGGCATGGACCATATGCCAAGCTGGTCATGGTGTTCCTCTTTACCTCACTAGCTTTCATGGTACGTATAAGAGACACACACACTGTTTATTTTACACTCTGGATTAGTTTATGTACAGTATGTTAGCCATTCTGTAGCTAAGTGTTTGTTTTTTGGTTACTAAAAGCCCCTTTCAGACAAGCTCCTTTCAGCTTCTAAACATGTCTGGTCACCCTTATATAGAAATAGAAATCTTACTAGGTTGAAACTAGCAGCTTTAGCATGTATCACTTAACACAGCACCAGTCTGAACTGCATGTAGTCCCATTCACAGATTGCCAGTAAATATGTCAACATAATTTTGGTAGTTACTTTAATTATTATCCAGGTGTTGTTCTTTATTTTGTTATGGGAACACATCCATGTATACCACAACTAGTCTACTGCAACAGATATCCTCATGAGATTGTGCAATGGAACAATCTCTGCAATAAAACACTTGATACGACATACGAAAAATAATTAGACTTTGATAAAAGGATCAGGCTTTATAAGCCACAGTTAGATTACTTGGCAGAGGTCCTCAGGTTGAACTCTTTCAAAGCTGCTACACTGAGACTCTCCATCCTGTCTCCATGTTGAAAAGCTTTCTATTAGTTTAGGTTTTATCTTTTGTTTATAAGTAGCTCCTTGAACCTTATTGTACGGTTAATTATTGTGCCAGCACGCTCGCACTCCGTTACTACTGTGGCTGTATCTGAGGATTACTAATGTAAAAGTGATGTCTGAAAGACTGAACGCTGTCACTTGAAGCCAGCAAAGTTGTGTGTCCAAAGTCTGGAAAAGGCTGAAGTTCAGCCGGTTCTTCTTATGTTTAATGTTGGGAGTCTGTCACTGGTTTGCTCTCCCAGCCAGAATTTACTTGGCACCTCCAAGCTTGGCCCGAAATGTTTGTATTTGTGTGTTTAGGCAGTAAAATATGACTGAGTGAGCCTCTTTGTTTCATCCTGCAGCTCCTGGAGGGAAACTTTGCTCTGTTCTGCAGCTCCACGCTGGGTTTCAGGAACGACTTCCAGAATATTCTGCTGGCCATCATGGTGAGCATGCCCACAGACATCCACAGGTGGCACTTCCAAACAAACACAGATAGGTGCACCGTTCCCACAGCAAAAGACCGCATTTCAGTCAGCATATGAAGCCTTGAGCTGCCCATTTGTGTGGAATAAGTTACGGCTTCGGAGTGCAGACAAAGGCCTTCCCTCCCAAGGCGAACACATAAATTGTCCTCAATTACAAGGCCGCTCTGTACTCTGTTATAAAGCAAGGCTCCTGGGTGAGTTCTTCCATGATGTGTGTCCACTCTGACTGTTCAGCCTGAATGCCATCCCATTCCCATAGACAGTAGTGGAGCCACATTCATTTCTCCTTTCATGTCTCAGCCTCCCTTTCATATCAACCTGTACACAGAAAAAGAAAAAAAAAGCTCAAATCAAAGACTCCCTCGGCGCTCCGACCCTGACAGGTATTAAACCCAATTAATCCATAGATGTGCTTGGCTCTCACACAGTACAGCTGTACCGACTGAGAAAGCACAGGTTAGTGAGGTTGAAAAGATTACATGCTTTGAGCCTTTACTTTATGGAAAGGATTATAGAGGCAAGGCAGTTACCTTTTTTGAAGTACATTTATTTAGTGAAATGATTTTTGTTGAGAAACTGCCCCTTTATGAAGTATCCAATAACGAGCAGGAAGAGATCCTAATCCTCACCTTCAGTAATACGATGCGATGTCACACTAATCTAACCCGTTCAGATCTTATTAGAGCTAAGATAAGTCAAATCAAATTACAGGTATTATATAAGGACCTGTGTCTCAAACCGGTTGTCAGATACTGAATCAAAACCGTAAAGGTCAAATGTAATGAAACATTGTATGAGAGCAGTGGGGAGTTCATTAACAAGGGACAAACAAAAAGAACCTTGTGTGTCCATTTTGCTTCTGTGAGGCACGTTGCACAAAGCATGCTGTACAGGACATTGTTCTCCAGCCGTGATGCGCAGCAAATTAACTCATTTTCAAGGACTGGGCGGTGTTTGTAGCAGAAGTAGCCGTGTTGTCCTCTTCAGTTTCATTTAGAAATGCATTGAGCCCAACATGCTTTATGAGGTGCATTTAAAAGATAAAACTTTATTAAATGATAATAATGTTTGATTTCTAAGGAAAGGGCTGATAAGGCTCATAGGATTGAAGGATGTTCTGTGCAGGAGAGTTCCATGGACTTTGGATTTTGAAGATGAACTGATTTCAAGTGCACGCACACTGCTGCTGATAATATATGTAAAAAAGTATCCACATGCAAGTAGAAAGGAAATGAAATTCAAATGAAATGCGTGTTTACTCACAGTGAGACACCACATGAAGGCGCTTTGAAAGCCACAGAACAACGTGGTTGCAGCACAGATGACTGTGCAGTGATGTGTAGGCGGTGTATCTTTCAGCTTAGTATTTCGCTTGTATCCATAAGCAAATGTGGAAAAATACTGTTGCACAATGGCTTTGTATTATTCCCACCTTTAGTCAAATATGCAGAGGTCAGAGGCCAAACTGATCTGAGCGTGCCTTCTGCTCCCCCTGCAGACTCGGACGCTTACCTCTGTGGAATTCTGCATTACGTTGAGCTCGGATTTGTTTTGGGAAGAGCTGAAGAAGCCATATTGTCTTCCATAGTCACTGTTGTGTTTGGCAGATAAGAGAGGTCAAAGTGCTCCGACATCACAACATTTCAAGTCCCGTCAAAGTCAGTCGGAAGTTGAAGCACTTTGAGAATGTTTCTGATATTGTGCTTCTTTCTTTCCCGTTACGTAATAGAGAGGCTTCATCAACCTGTTTATAGAGGGTCTTTTGTGAAATTTACAGGAACTCATTTGAATTTTGGCAAAACAGCTGGTTAACCAGACTTGGAATGTTTTTTTCTTCCCTCTCTCAGCTCTCTGCTACCCTGGCCATCCCTTTCTGGCAGTGGTTTCTGACTCGCTTTGGGAAAAAGACGGCAGTTTACACTGGAACCTTGGTAAGGCTCACAATCTGGTCCAGATCGTATGAAGCCTTTAACACTGGCAGGAATTAAGTGTTATTTTAGGAGTTATGTAAAACTGCTGTAGTGCCATTAAGAAGCCTGTTTTGGGAAGTAAATCTTTCAATGTGTTGATGTCTGAATGTGTTCTCTCCAGTCTGTGGTTCCCTTCATGATCCTGGTGGTGTGTCTGAAGAGTAACCTGATTGTCACCTACATCGTTTCCTTCTTTGCTGGGGTTGGAGTGGCTGCAGCCTTCTTGCTGCCCTGGTAAGAGCCCTGCTGACTCTTCATCTGGATTGCTGTTTTGTTTTAACAGTAATATACATGTATGACTTCTTCTGACTAACATTTTGTTATTTCAGGTCTATGCTACCGGATGTCGTTGATGATTTCCAAGTGCAAAACCCTGAGTCCACCGGCCACGAAGCTCTCTTCTATTCTTTCTACGTCTTCTTCACTAAGTTTGCCTCTGGAGTCTCCCTGGGCATCTCCACTCTCAGTTTAGAGTAAGAGCTCACACAAGCATGTACTACACTTTAAACTGATAAAAATAATTCAATCAAAATATTAAAGGCTACCTAAGGCTAAGTCAAATCTCCCTGCACCCAAATCCCACATCAAAGCGTGTGTGCATCACATGACTGACTGCACCAGTGTTCGCCTTTTGATCAGTGATTTTTTTTTCCACATCAGCTTCTCAGTTGCAGTAAAAAATTACTGAATGTTAGATCTCTAAATAGTGCTTTGCAATATATAAAGTACTTCATACACATTAGTCTCTAAGTCTGTTTTCTGTTTGATAATTATGGTTTTTTTTTGGTTTTTTTTGTTTTTTTTTTAGCTTTGCGGGCTACATCAGTAGAGGCTGCTCTCAGCCAGAGGAAGTGGACATAACTCTGAAAGTGTTGGTTTCAGCCGCCCCCGTCGCTCTCATCATAATCGGCCTCTGCATATTGTACTCATATCCCATCAATGAGGAGAGGAGGCAAGGCAACCGCAAACTGCTCCAAGAACAGAGGTAAGGCTGTGGAATAGGAAAACACTTGTGTCTGTGTGCATATGTGAAGCAAAACTCCAACTGAAGTCTCTTGTTTTCTCACAGGGACAACGAGGTGGATTCAGAAACAGACTCGACAGAGCTGGCCAACATGGTGTAGCACACTGTAGAAGACCCATGGACCAGTCGGGTGATCCACTGGGATTTTGCACTGGGCGGGACCAACGGACCTGGGCCTGTGGCATCGTACAGACACTACCTTGTCCAGTCACACTGCTGCTGTTCCACATACTGAACTTGACTGACTCAAAAGTGTAATTGTTTTGGCCACGCTGAGGCGTTTCTAAAGACAAACATCCTACCCTCTGCATTTTTTTTCCTGGCATGACAGTCGCTCTTTTCTTTTGTTCAGTCAGATCTCAAAAGCCTTACTTTTTGTAGAACATACTTTTGAGCACTGTGGATTTTTTTTTTTTTTACAGATTGATCTCGTTCTCAGTTGAAATTGCACAAAACCATGAAATGTGTTGGGAGCTTGTGGGCATATTATTGGTGCTACTCGCTGAAACTGAGCAGTTTCCATCCTTGTAAATACCACATGGAACATTAATGACCTTTAGCACTGCGTTGAAAACAACTTTATACTTCTGACATATAAACATTGTGAGAAACT
The DNA here is from genome assembly GCF_022539595.1 of Amphiprion ocellaris. Taxonomy (NCBI): domain Eukaryota; kingdom Metazoa; phylum Chordata; class Actinopteri; family Pomacentridae; genus Amphiprion; species Amphiprion ocellaris. Next base: position 15,566,930 of record NC_072780.1, on the reverse strand, counting down.
TGAACAGCGATAACGCCTTAATTTGTGCCCCATTTTTTGGGTTAAAAATCCAAAATGGACAAACTGACTTGTCAGGCACTTGCTCTTAAGTCATTGACTTGGTGTGTGATTTGAACACGTTTAAATGTGTTGTAATTTTACAGTTTCTACTTGTAGTTTACAGAAACCTGCCAGCCAATCTGTTTCCCCCTCATTCCCCACTGGCTTTTTGTTTAGGAAGAATCCGTAATAATGTGATGTTGGAAGTAGTAGCCAAACAGTAACAGCCGTGCTCTGAAGGGCTTGATTTATTTCCTTACCATAGTATTAAAACCACTACAATAGTCAAAACAGCTAGTTTGCACACATCACTGCAATATTTATCGAACGTTTGCATTATTTACAATATTATTATTTATAGGACAGCTACTACAAGAAAAGCGTCTCTTCCCTAAGAGCTTTACTTCCCTAATACTGAACAAAATGCTGGCCACAGCCGGTACTAATTTAGTAATTACAATATTTAAATATTTATTAGTTTTGATTTTACTTCAATTCATGTGTGCCAGAAAGTCATGCTTCTTGCAGTATTTAAATCTATTTAAGGCCTGTAAGGTTTTTCTAACTGACCGAGGAAGGTTCTAAGTGAGGGAAATAGGGTGGAAGTCAAATTTTAAAACATTCACGCGCCTTTTAATGCATGTTGCCATTGCTACTGTCTTTGCTCTATATGCATTTAAAAAAAGGGAAGCACAGAATAGTAAAAAAAAAAAAAAAAAAAACAAGATTGGAATATGGAGACGTGAACTTGCTGTAGTTGGGTGTTTATTTTCCTTTGTACATATTTGTGTTTATTGAAGAAACAACCAGGATACTTTGATCATCTCAATCCCTGTCGTAAGAATGAGGATTGACATATTTCATATCTATTGATATGGAAATGTGTACATGCAGTGTCATATGTTATACATACTGTTACATCTCTGACATGTTGTTTCCGACAACTGAGTTGCCGATGTGAAGTGTTTTTTTTTCTCTCTCTCCTTTATATCCCTAGTAGAGGATACTGTACATGCCAACATGGTGCCATTTTCACTCACTCAACCTGTAATAATTGTACATCCTGTAAATCTCATCTTGTTTTATTTGGTCTTTTGTGTATCGTCTTTTATGGATTTATTTGTGAACTTCCCTCATGACTCTGAGGCTGTAGCCAAATGTGTGAGCTTTAACCCCACAGGGACACACAGAAGCCTTGTGTACACGCCTCCTGTGCATATGTATATATTGTATATGTAAACCTGTAAATATCTTTGATATTTGTGGCTGCAATTGAAATGAACGTATGTACACTGTACTGTAGTTATTTAAGAAAAATGTGATGGAAAAAGATGTTAATAAATACTAATTGATAAGTGTACTGTGAACAAGTTACCAGCACTTCTTTCCTTCCAACTACTTTATAATGCACAATTAAGTTATTGTGTAACCCTCACATGAACAGTAAAGCAACAAAGTTTGCTCAGAGCGGACCCAGAGAATCCTTCTGTCATTGGGTTTGTATGTTTATTTTTTGCAGAATCATAACTTTAGTTCTAAGTTAGTCTGGTTAATCTATAGAACTAATAGTACTGCAGGTAAAGTTGTGTTTTGTCTCATTTTTTGTGGTGTTAATCCTCAACATTGTAGTTGCTGAGGTAAATCCACACTATAAATACCACTGTAGGGTGTTAACCTCAATATTTAACCTCATAAAACTATTACAACACTATGACTTGCTTCATAAATACTGGTAACTTGACGTGCATTACGTGCATTACGGATGAAAAACGAAATGCTTCCAGAAGAGATACTGATACATTATATATAGATATTTGAGGAGCTTCTTGCAAGCATTGCCTGCAAAACATTCGAAACTATCTAGAGCAGATTGTTAGAGCAGCACAAGTACAAATAAATAGACCTATAAATGTATAATCTTACAAAACATTGAAAATTTTGCAAAATAATGAATAGAAACCTGATGACTGTCTTACTATATTTACCAGTCAAACTGTCAGTTGATACTTTGCCAGACAGTTTGCAAAGTCTACATTTACATAGTTATTCATAGTAAACTGCTGCCATCTAGTGTTGGGGACATCATTGCATGTATTACCTGTACTGTGAAAACAATGGAACAAAAAGGGCTTTAAATAATAGAAGAATAGATGTAGTAGAGTGGAAGTACAAAGTGGCACAATTTTAGATTTTTGATTCTTCGATCTTACTATATTTATTGGGTCAGTCTGTGCCATTTCAGATTAACGGTGTTGCTCTGCTGACTCAGATTTTGTTCAGAGTTTACTTATTTGATATTTAGGACCCAAAACTAAGTTCTGTAAAAATATTTTTGGCTGAATTTTGAATCGTTTCAGAACTGGAATATTTATTCTTTAAAAATTCATTCTTAAAAAACAGAACTTCTGATTTAGAAAGCCATTTTTAAGAGTTCAGTATCACCAGACAGACAACTCTCACAGAGTTACATGAGGTGAGGACAATGACAAAACTGTTTCCAGCAGATACAGAAGATCAAATGGCTCCAGGAGAGGCCACATTTTGAATTATTGTCTCTTGGAAATGGATAAAAGTGCAACATTTTAAACAAGGCCAGCCTTGTTTAAAATGTATTGGGACCCCAGAATATTCCTGTAAGTGTGTATATATGGATGTATCTATATTTTCCACTGACAATACAGTCTTTGGTCAACATCTCAGTAAGATGAGTAGAACTTAGAGTGTGGTAAATGTTGATGTCACTCTTTTATAGGTCCACAAAAACTGATTTACGAAGGCGTCTCTATATTGTCATTTTTTGTGCAAAGTTACAAACTGCTTCCCTGTTTTCTTCATGTAAAATTGAACAACATATGAGGTCTAACTTGCTAACTTGCCTTGCTGAATGCTCCCATACATTAAATACATAGATGATTCGACACACATCAAAATAAATCTAATGCTTATTAAAATAAATTATGGTAAGGACTATATATGACACGTCAAACAGGATGTCAATGCAGCACTAAAAGTAACATTTTAAAACAATGCAAAGGAGTACAATTTATATGATTTATTTGCGGAAATAAAACTCACAAAAACCATTTCAGTGTCTCTGCTAGTTTTAATGTTCAGTTTTTACTGTCTGATGATGGAGGCCAGTTGAACAACAAATCAGATTTGACACAGACTGACTCTAATGTGAACCTGGAGGTGTTAGAGGACATTCAGTACACAACAGAAATCACTTAAATATCAAATGATTTAAATTTTTTGCCACCTCTAAGTCATTACCATATTTCTACACAGTCATTTAAGTGTTAGTACATTTGATAATCAAATTGCCAACTGATATTTGAATTTTTCCAGTTTAAAAAGGCTACACTTACACAAACAGCATTATACTTATGAAACATTGTCACCTAGTGCTGGGGATTTGAGTTATTTTTAAGAAATACTGTAAAGCAAAAATATATGCTCAATTCTGCAGTAAATGTGAGACGAATAAACTACTACCTGCTGATTTTGTTTCTCTTACATGATGGCAATGGTAATTGAATTCTTCATTTACTTAAAAACACAGTTTTTACAAAGTCAGTACAATATAAATGCTGACTCGTTTATTTATTTTATTTGAAGTCCCTTGTTTTGTCGCTGTCTTCGCAGTACCGGTTAAACATTTAATATCAAATCCTAGCTTTCAGCTCTGATTATTCGTGTTGGACAATATGGTGTTTTAATTTCGGTGCGCTTTTATTTTGAAAGCCGAGCTTTCGTGCTTGCAGGTGGTCGGCTGTGTTGCTAACAACAGTGAGCTAAAACAACGCAGTCTTCACGACTTAATTCTGGACTTTCTTCGTGTCTCTCCGGTGTCCACAGCAGCAGCAACAACAACCTAGACAAACACACACCGCGAAGGCGCTAACAGCCGACTTTACCCGCCTCATGGGCTTGTGAACCCGCTGTGTGCTAGCTGTTAAGCTAACAGCTAAGCTAACAGCTAAGCTAACATGGCCGCCAACCCGCCCGGACCAGGCTTCCAGAACAAGACTCGGGTCGCCATCCTGGCCGAGCTGGACAAGGAGAAGCGTCGGCTGCTGCAGAGCCAGTCCATGAACAGCCCCGGAGCCAACATCCCGCTGTCGTCCAGACCCAGCCTGAAGGAAGTGAGGGACAGCGCCGAGCAGCAGCACATCGCCGCCCAGCAGAAGGCCGCCCTGCAGCACGCACACGTCCACTCGTCCGGCTTCTTCATCACCCAGGACTCTTCGTTTGGAAACCTCATCCTCCCGGTGCTGCCCCGGCTGGAGCCCGAGTTTTGACTCTGACAACCGTCACAGACACTGATGGCAGCTCACAAACTGTTGTTCTGTTTTTTTTAAATGTGTTCTTGTCCTGTAATGACACAATAATTTAGATTTTAACTGACATAATTAAACATGGTATTTGAACATAATAAGCGTGTTTGTATCAGCAGGGATTAGCATAGGAAAGCTGTGTCCTCATAAAGAAATGACATCCATACATTATCTCTGCTGTAATTATTCAGTCACCACCTTTCACTGCACTAATTATGATTCTCAGACTGTGTGTTGACACGTTTACTGGTATAATAACACAGTGGTTGCTCAGTTAACCCTCGTGTCGTCCTGCGGGTCAAAATTGACCCGATTTAAAGTTGGAAAATGTGGGGAAAAAAATATTTTCACAGTGAAACTTTTGATGTCCACATTTTCAACATTTTTGGGATTTTTTTTAGCATATATATATATATATATATATATATATATATATATATATATATATATATATATATATATATATATATATATATATATATATATATATACACACACATACAGGTAAGCAAATCCTGTTCTGAAATAAAATGTGTGAGTTATCCAATCAGTAATTTGAGCTCATACTGAGCCGCACCCTCGAGAAGATCATGCGTAATATCAAATGAATAATTGTAATAATCATGGAAACATGCTGGAAGAGCTACATTCATTAACAGGATTAAATCGGTCCTCCTAAACATCGGCCTGAGATGAACTTGCAACTAGCTCAGTAGAGGAGCATGCAACAGTTGGCGTTTGAGCAATATGCGGAACACTTCCATGAACATTATTTAGGTGCTTCTGAAAGCCTGCGTATGTGAGAAACTGAAGCCTGCAGCCTGGCTGAGAACAAAACAATTTGAACTTGGGATAGTAATTCCAGGATAGTAACTGTGTTCAACTCTTACATGTGAAATCAACTGCACACTGCTGGCATACAGTTTCTGACATAAAAAACAGGTCAGCATTGTTTTACTTCTTACTCACAGAGTGAGAGTAATACTGGTTGGTTAAGCAGCCAGGCTCTCAAGTCTCTCACTCTGGGTGACTCCTTCATTCTCCCCACATCAATGTTATACACTGTTGTCTGCAAGAATGTATAAAAGCTTACCAATACAGCATCAAAAGACAAATTAAACACATAATGTGCTTTGAAAAGTCCATCAAATGCCCTAAGTGAGCGCTTTGTCTGGCATGGAATGAGATGCTTATCCACGGTGATGTAGAAACTGTACCTTACTCTTCTGACGTCCAACAGTGAGGAGGTAGGGCTGCTGACCGTGCTGGTTGTGGAGATGTTCCTCCAGTCTGCAGCATGACTGCTGATGAGATAAGAAAGCTGAACATTATTCACTTGAATGATGTTCAGTCAATAAAAAATTACACTGAATACATCCATCTTCATTCGTTCGTTCTAACATCCTCTGACTAAATAGTGCAAGATTGGAACACCTATTAAGAGTTCTTTTACATTTCATTCACTTAGAACATCTCTCATATCCACAGGTAGCAAAGAATGTGACTTTAAAAAAATTACTTTAAAAATGTAATTACCTTATGACAGACTACAAGTCTCTCAACTGCATCACTTGTACTGATTTTGAAGATTTTGGCCCGCCTGCTTTTGGTGGAAGAGATGTATCAGCAACGGAAGCCAGGCCATTTCTTGGTCGTAGGCTGAGGCTGAAAAGCCACAAACTCTGACTGAAAAGTCTTCCAACTGAGTTCTTTAAGCTGATATAAAACAGAGAGGAATTGTGATATTTACAAGTCTTCTATTGTTTAGATTTATCCCAAAAGTACATCAAGTTTCACAGATGCATAGAAATAAACAAATCCAGTTAAATTGTTAAAGGTACTAAATGTACATTTGTACTGTCAGTGCAAAATGCTTTGAAACAAGCAAAAGAAAATACATGTACATGACGGAGTCAGAGTCTACATGACATAAAGAAGCTTACACATGGAGCTATTAAAAGAGCATGGGTCAATTTCCCCAGTCCAAGCGAAATAAAATTAACATGCATTCCTTTTTCATGAAATTGCAGAAGTCATACTGTCCTCCAATGGCATCCAGCTTGACATACTTCTGAACTTCACCTGCACTAGCATTTTTTCTGGCAAAAGTTTGACATAGTAAATTCAAATTTTAAGGAGGAAATATAATAAATATAGCGAACTCCTGGTCACACCGACAACTATGTGAAACAGGACTCTGCATATTGAGACAAATTATCGCATGGCAAAATGCACAAAAAAAGGACTGACTACAGCCTCAGACAACATTTAAAAACCACATTTAAACGTAACGTTTTATTTTGCTATGAGCTTACATGTCATTTGTTAGATAGTAACTGATCACATTTTTTGCCTCGAAAGCAAGGAGACAGCTAGCTAATGTTAGCTAATTACCGTGACACATACTAGTCAGTAAAGCAACAAACATAGGTTCTGTATACCGTATATTTACCACAGTTGCTTGATTTCAAGTTGTGCAGTTCACAACAAAAGTTTTTTTTTACTATTTCAGTAAGTCTGACTTAATTCCACTTACTTTGTAGCTCTGCATGAGGAATATTCAGGACTCTTCTCAACGTCGCCAACGGAAAGAGGGAGATGCGTGTGCCAGTGGGCGGGGCTAAGTTTTAAAATCACCTCTGTACAGTTAGACCATAGACCAGGGGTCACCAACCTTTTTGAACCTGAGAGCAACTTCAAGGGTACTGAGTAGTACGAAGGACACCTTGTTTGATACAAACTTCCTCAATAGCAAACTTGCGTCATCTTTAAACAATAAAAATAATGAAAATAATGTGTAAAAAGACTGTCTGATCACATTTATGTTAATTATTCCTTACAATAATTATTAACGATGATTTCCACAACAATGACGGTAGGAAACACAGACACACACACACACACACATATGGAAATCTGTTCCAATATTTAAAAGTCAGAGGCATCCCATCTCTGAAACTTTGGTAAATATCTTTCTTGGCAGTTTTGTATGAATCAGCATATTTGCAGCATTTTGTTCAAAATCACACCAGCTACATTTCTGTGCAAATTGTCATTTCTAACATTTTTAGGAAATCATTAACTGTCATCAAGTCATGCTTCATTTGTGCAAACCACTACCTTTGTAACATTTTTGAACAATTCATGAACTCTGTCCCATGTTTGTATAAATTATCAGTTATGTAAGAAAAAAAATCAACTCTTTCCAATTTTGAAATGAATCCTATCACATTAGTACTAATCACCAGCATTGCAACATTTTTAACAGATCATAACAACAAATCATTAAATGTTTTCAACTAATTATTTTTCACATTTTTGTGTAATGGCACAGTGTTTTGAATGACAACATGTTACTTCTTTCTTTGTCTGTAAATGTGTGTTAGTGGGAAGCCTGGCATTGCAGAGCTTATCATGTCTTACCTTTACCTTGCAGCTCACAGTTCAGATGGTTCAGTTTCCCAGTGATGTCCGTTAAAAATGCAAGGGCAAGAATCCACTCAGTGTCCTCAAGCAGCAAGGTGTCTTCCCCTTTGGATTGCATCAACTCTTTGATTTCGGCCAACAGTGACAAAAAACGCTGCAAAACTGGTCCCCTGCTGATCCATGGGGTTTCTGTGTGTAGTAACAGGTCACCATGTTCAGCTAACAGCTCCTCCAGCAGCACCTTCAATGTCCTGGTTGTCTGGCTTTGGAGCCATTTATGATCTTCACGACACGAGTCATCACATGATCAAATCCGGCCATTTTTGTACATACATATGTCCTGTTGGTGAATGATACAGTGGTAATGTAGGAATGTTGGGAAGTCTGGATCACCTCTGCATCGTACATTGAAGCCTGCATGGCGACCCGTCATGGAGGGAGTCCCGTCCGTCGTAGTAGATGTCAAAGCTGCCTAAGTCCCGGGTTTTCCTGTCCGTAGTGCGCATACAGTCTATGTGCTACCAGGTGGCTAGTTAGCATGGAAGCTTTGTAGCGGCTAAAGTACCGTCTCTCCACATTGTGCCGCTTTGCCGTCGCAATAGTCGCCCCGCAAATAGGACACATACATTTATCTTTCACTGTCGTGAAAAAGAACTCTTCCTCCCAGTCACCGTGAAAATAGTGTTTTCTCTTTCGCTTCTCTGTCATGTTTTGGGGGTAAAAACCACATCTAGCTTTAAAGTGTCCGCGTCCGGACGCTTCAGCAGTGACGTGGTGGTTTGACATGCGCAGTAAACTCTGACTCGGACATGGTCAAAGTTCATTTACACCGAAGACATTTTTTTTTTAAAATATAGTAAATATTGTAATTTAAAATCTGCGGGCAACCAGGCGCCCGCGGGTACCGCGTTGGCTACCCCTGCCATAGACTGTATGCGAGTTGGACTAACTGACAGTAGCAGCTATCCTGAAATCAACACCGATGTGATCAACTTTGTGAAATAACTCCAACACTGAGCACCATTTAAATCAGAATGTGTTAAAATCACACTTTCGAAGGTGGAATCAAATCAGAAACTTATCTCTGAATTTTCAGCACTAAAATTGTTGCTGTGTATACTGCTATAATAGTATTTTACATATCAAAGGTTTTTATTTTCTTTTTTTCTGTGCAGTATCTGAATATCCACACATGGAAGAATCATTAAAAAGTGAAATACATACTTTACTAATAAATGACTCTCATGTGGTCTGTTGTCCACAGATAGATATGTAAATAGATATATTAGGTTTATTCAGTGCCTCCTGTGCCTAACCGCGGTTGCTAGGCTACGTAGCTACAAGCACGGGCGGGGCTCACGTGTAGCGTGTCACATGATCCACGTGCCGCGAGTGATGTCACAACGAGCATTCCAGCTCGTCGTTATGGCGTCATAAGCACGTCACTATGGAAGGAAAATGTCTTTAAATTGGCAGCCACTCAGATACTTCTCATTACATTGAAGTTCTAGACAACCTGCAGGTGGAAATTTCTCAGTGTCTCACAACCTCTTACTATTGTCTCTGCGCAATACAATGGATGCTATCGTTCGCAAAACCACTAAAGTGATAGCAACAGCTATCAAAACTGGGGTGGAAAATTACCGGAAAATGAAACAGAAACAAAAGAAGAACGTTCATGCAGACAACCCTGAATCTGAAGCCGGGATCCACGTTGTTCTGCAAAGGGCAGCAGAGGTCGCTTCCAGGGAGGAAAATATTACCTTAGAGGAAACGGTCGCGCCTCAGCAGCATTCAGCAAAAATCAACCCTGAACCCGTTTCATCTCACAAAAACAAGATTCGTGTGAGCAACCTTGTTGAAGCGGTAATCTCACTGAGTGTCAGCAAATCAGAGATGTACCTTTCACCAAAAAAAATTGATGCCCTCAAAGACAGGCTATCTGAGAAAATCTGGGCTGCAGTCAGGGATGATGTTAACATCGCCCCAGAGAAGTTTAGAAAACTGGACAAGGCCATTTTCAAGGACCTTTGTAAACAGTGGAGCAGTCCCATGCTTGTCCTGACTTTCCTGGATTTAGGTCGACCACTGACTGATACGGCGATTGTCTCCTGTTTCAAGAAACATCTGATACAATCAGAGAAACGTGGCACCATCAGGACCTTTTTCTCATCTTTAGGCAAAAACATCCTCAAGTCTTTCAGACGTAGCAGTAGGGTTGTAGTGCCGGTGTAGCCATCGTGAGACAAAAAAATGATTTGGAGCTTGTTTTTTCAAGATGAATTCAGCAAAGAATGGGGGGTTATACGTACTTGAAAACGCCACTTTTTTTAAAAAAAAACAATTGGTCACTTTAAATTTTATAACATTAAACACAATAACTAAAAAGAAAAAAAATTGAAATACAATTTTTTTACAAAATACTTTTTTTTAACAAAATATATCTTTTTTTACAAAGTATTTTTTTAAATAAAAAATTTTACAAAAATATACTGAATTACTTCTCTTCTTGTTTACTGTCTGGGTATATAAGATTTATTTTTTTTATTTTTTTGGAATACTGCAGTAGCAGGGCAAAAACAAGCTGTCAGCTCAGACACTGTGTTGACTGCTAATGTTGGCAATGAATAAAAGCACCATGTAGAAATGCAACAAGGTCAAACTCTTGAATTTTATCGGAAATTTTACATTTAAATCAAATCTAGAACTTCAATCACACATGAATAATTCGATTATAAACTTTAGACTGTGAAGCAAATAAAGGAAAACATGTGGGTCAGTTTTATAATATAAAATATTGAAATTTAGGAAGGTTTCTGTGACATTTTAGCTTGATTTATCCAATACTGCCTGAGATAAGTTTCTTTTTTCAATTTAATTTCTCTTTTTTCTTTCATAAAACGCATGTTGACCCACTTTCAGCACATTTGTCATGCATGGAAATTTGAGGCTACATTTGAACAACAGCCAATGACAATGTAGATCATGTAGTCTCATTAATAATTATCACTTTAATACTATAATATGTCATGACAATGCATGATATCACCAGGACCAAATACATAGATATGTTGGGATTGAGGCATTTTCCTCATGAGAAACTGTCATATCTTTTACATATATTTAATGTTAGTTAACCTGATGTACTTACATAAGCAAAACTTTAGTGGTAAATTTATTCTCATGATCATCGTGGAAACTGTGATAGGATCAAAATGGATTCTGTTCCTTTGTGTTCCACTGAGAATAAACTTGGCCATCAAGACCAATCACAAGCTCAAGAATTTACCTTCAAGCATGCCCTACAATAAGAATGCATTCAGCAAGCATAATGTATAGTAATATATAATCTGTAATCATTCATAATATCACTAGTTTACTCCTGCATCATCAGTTTCTTTATTTCATGTGAGCTCAGAGATGGGATTTTTCCTGACAGCTACAAAAGTCTCCTCAAATTTGTGCAGTACAGTACTTGAGTAAATGTATTTAGTTGCATTCCATTACCTACTGACTGTACTTAATGGGAACCTGGAGGAGGCAGAAGAAACACAATGTAAAGAGGAGGATACAACAGTTGTAAAGTGGCCCAGCAACAGCTATTTGCCTGGGATCCCTTTAGAGGTCAATCTCGACAAGATGAAAGAAAAAAATTAATTGAATATGTGACTGATAAATTAACACTATTTAATGTCTTGTCCTTATGTCGGATAAATTCAAATTCTGAAGTTCATATTTACTTAATATTTCCCCTCTATGTTGCCATTAACGGAAAACATGTTGTTTTCATTCAATATTTTACGTTGTTGGGGGGAAAAATTACTCAAATATTGCTTGCGTCTTAATCGATGGGCTCCGTGCTCGATTGCTTTCCCCTCGTGTTGATGCGAGTCGCTCATGCCATAGATATGTATCTACATTCTGCATCAATGGAATGCGCTGAAACTTAGCCCTCACTAGCTTAGCCTCGCCGTCGGCACGCAGCTCAAAGAGGCGTGTCCTATCCACCGATTCAAATCTATGGCTGACGCAACGCACTGACAGTTTCACTCAGCCGGTTTATCTCCCAAACGTCACATTGCAAGAAGTGTAAGGTAAGCCAGCTACTCGTACTTTTTGGCTTCGAGGTCAACTGTGAGGTAAAATAAAATTGTAGCCAGTAGCTAATGTAGCTAAGCAGTTTGAAGCTGAAACATTACACAGGCTCCGGGGACGTTAGCTGCACATGGTATTGTAGCTAACTAGTAGCTACATAGTCCTAGCTGTCTGGTTCATTCATGGAGTAAACGGTGGTCTGTTCACTAAGGTAGCTAGCATCTTGTCTTGAAGTCGACTAAATGGTTCATGGCTGACATATTGAGGAAAATGTCGCTTATTCCGTGTTTTACAATAATTTATTCGAAGCTTCGTGCCCAAGTTAAATGTCAGCGTCATCATTGTCGGCTGTTAGCTTCTCATACAGCAGAACTAAAACCTGTGCCAACTACTAATCTTGTAGGGGGTTTGGCATGTCGTAAATAAATCAAGCTGCAGTTTAAGTTTTACTTAAAAACGCGTCAAAATATTACCTGGATTCTCATGGTTTGCTACCGCCCACTATGTATGTGAGCTCCTATGTCCAAAGTGGACTGACAGCAGAACCTAAACTCCTATCTCTGTGGTCAGAGGGTCCTGCACCATGGCAGATCAGCTCAGTCCAGATGAGAAGTTCCACCTCATCACCAGGAACCTACAGGTGAGACACACTAACATCCATCCATAGTGACTGATCAGGGCCTCATGCAGCTCGGTCTCATGAATGTCTGGTGTTGTGTGTTGCAGGAGGTTCTGGGAGAGGACAAGTTGAAGCAGATTCTTCAGGAGAGGGAGCTGAAGGTGTACTGGGGTTCGGCGACCACTGGCAAGCCCCATGTAGCTTACTTTGTCCCCATGTCCAAGATTGCTGACTTCCTCAAGGCTGGATGTGAGGTGGGTTTAGTTCACTGAGCATCTGCTCTGGTGGAATGTGGTTTAATAGTTTCTGCTACAATAACATCTAAAAATGTTGGCACCCTTGAGTCAAATTCCTTTTACTGTGAATAGCTGAGCAAGTAAAAGATGACCTGATTTATACGTGGCAGACAGTTAAACACATTTCTTCATCATTGTAAGCAAAATACTTTTTATTTTTAATCCCAAAATAAAAGAAAGAGTGATATTTGCTATTTGCTTTACTTAATTACATTATTTTCTCTGAAAATGGCTACCTAAAAATGCTTTGCTACCTTCTTATCGTCTTTTTCTGCTTTCTGAGCAATAATTATTGTAATTTTCAGAGTGCGCCTACCACTAGCTGCTTATGCTTAATAGTTGGGACGAGGTCAGAGTATTTATAAAGCTTTGAAATCTGCAACGTCTCACCTTTCCTCAAAATGAATGTGTTCAAGTCCTTAACCTAACAAGTTAATTAAGGTGCGACACCTTGCCAAAAGTTATCTGAGGGCTCAATTCTCATGGGGCGGACAAGCTTCTTTTTTCCACTCTAAAATTGAACATAACTAAAATAAAACTCTGATCTTGCTTAAAATGTTGAAAAGAATGTTTTGCGTTTAACGTCATACCATTTGAAGATCAGACCATTTTCTGCTCATAGAAACTGTTCAGTGACAGGAATGTGGACCAGGCTGCCAGAGCTTTTGCATGTTGCTGTTATTTACTTTATTGGGTTTCTTTTTCCTGTTTTCCAGGTCACAATTCTGTTTGCAGACTTGCATGCCTACCTAGACAACATGAAAGCTCCCTGGGAGCTGCTGGAGCTCAGGGTGAAGTACTACGAACAAGTCATCAAGGCCATGCTGGAGAGCATTGGTGTGCCTCTGGAAAAACTCAAGTTTATCAAAGGAACTGACTACCAGCTCAGCAGGTCAGTTGCCCTGACGGTACTGAGACTGACTTAACGTGCTCTTCTTTAACTTGAGATTGTCAGAAAACAACTTTGTAGCTGCAGGCCATTCTAAAACTGAGGATCTGTCTTTTGATGTTTGTGCAGAGAGTACACTCTGGATGTGTACCGCCTGTCCTCCATGGTGACGGAACATGATGCTAAGAAGGCTGGAGCTGAGGTTGTCAAACAGGTGGAGCATCCTCTGCTGAGTGGTCTGCTGTACCCTGGACTACAGGTAGCAACACTGTTCTGGATGTTTTTGGGGCTTCACACTGCTACTAAGCAGTGGTATCAAATATTTCCATGTATCCTCATGAACTCTAATAGTAATTAATATCCAATTATTTATGTGAGTTTAGCAAAAATAAAAAATCAAGGAGTTTATTGTAGAATTCGTCTCAGTAAATACAGTAATCTTGTCCGCAGGCTCTGGATGAGGAGTACCTGAAAGTGGATGCCCAGTTTGGGGGAGTTGACCAGAGGAAGATTTTCACTCTGGCAGAGAAGGTATGCTGCACCTGTACTGTTTGTCCACTAGCTGGGATTAACTTGCTTTCACTGTCCACTGCAGCATCGCAGCAGGAGACATCGACGAAATGACCCCCACAGCATAACAGAGCCACTGGATCCCCTCACTGTAGGGGTAAAGGGTTCAGTACTGTCCCTCACCCACTCATCTGACCACATCACTTTCCTGCATGTCTCTGTAAATCCGTAAAGTTTTTGTAGCTCGTACATCTCAAATGTTAGCTCATCTTTGCAATTAGAGGTTTATACACTTCAGACCTACAGTAAAATGCTTCTTATTGTACTTGGCAACAGACAGCCCGATCATGTCCTGCCTCGGCATTCTCAGTCTGCTGCTAAATGTGCACTGTCGACCATCATTTCTGACCCTGTTTACTGATGCCTATGTGTCCCTTATATACTGTTCCTATTTAAACATTCACCAGCTACTGCCACCCGTTCCCAAACAATACGTCCTTTTTCAAAGTGACTTAGATCTTTTCCTCTTGCCATCTTAATATAAAATCAGAATCAGCTGGACCTGACCCCTGAGTTTGTTCACAGCACTTGGCTTTTTTATTTTGATCACAGTTGAACTTGTTGAAAGGAAAACACATTTATTTGAGGGTGTTTACTGGGGTTGACATAAAAATCTGACTAAAATCCATGTAGAATCGATTAGGTTCAGTTGTTCAAGTGTTGATATTACAGCGACACGATCTTAGGAAACCGTTTTGAGGATAATATCTTAAGCCTGAAGTTAAACTTGTAGCCTTCCTTTTTTTGCAGTACCTGCCCTCTCTTGGCTACGCTAAACGCGTCCATCTGATGAACCCGATGGTGCCAGGACTCACAGGGGCTAAGATGAGCTCTTCAGAAGAAGTAAGGCTGCAGAAATGGTGCTATTCAAGGAAAAAGCTACGATTTCTGTCGACAATTTTCTTAACACCTTCAGCCATTTCTCACTTCTCTCTTTGTGGCTGCAGGAGTCAAAAATCGATCTGTTGGACTCTAAAGAAGATGTGAAGAAGAAGCTGAAGAAGGCTTTCTGTGAGCCGGGCAACATCCAGAACAATGGAGTCCTCTCTTTTGTCAAATATGTCGTCTTCCCTCTACGAGGAGGTAAAAAATTCCCACTTTAATCTCTTTCTGTTGTCTTGATTTCAGAAGTTTCTTCCATATGTAGATAGAATATAAAAAGAATCGATAATTGGGATCATTGTTTCAGAGTTCTCCATCAAAAGAGACCCGAAGTGGGGTGGAGACAAAGTTTACACAGCATTTGAAGAAGTGGAAAAGGACTTTGCTGAGGAGGTACAGGCACTGGCTTATTTAAAGAATCAGACCTGTTCTTTAAGTATAGCTTGGCTAAAATGCCAGATTTTCTCCTCATGCTCCGGTATGATCATGAATAATATTTCACTTTTTTAGCTGATCCACCCTGGAGACCTGAAGGCCTCAGTGGAAACTGCACTGAATGAGCTACTGGAACCAATCAGAAAGAAGTTTGAGAGTCCTGAGCTCCGAAAACTGACCAACTCTGCCTATCCTGGTGCTTCAAAGACAAGTCAGTGTTCAACTACATGACTGGTTTGGTATAAAGCTGGGAACTGTCTTCATGCTGAGAGTTAACATTGTTTTGTTTGTGTGTTCTCAGAGGCAGGAGGTAAGGGCGCTAAGGCAGGAGGAGGAGGTGGTGGTGGAGGAGAAGATGATGAGCTGGCCCCTTCCAGACTGGACATCAGGGTGGGCAAGATCATCAGTGTGGACAAGGTCAGTTCAGCTGTATAATCTCAACTATTTTCAGATCATCTGTGTGGAGATGAGGGTTAGGTCAGTGCCATCATTGTCTGTGTTCACATTGGATTCCTCTCCTTCGATCCTGCAGCATCCAGACGCTGATTCGCTGTACCTGGAGAAGATCGACGTGGGAGAGCCGGAGCCGAGGACGGTAGTCAGCGGGCTGGTGGCCTATGTTTCACAGGAGGACCTGCAAGATCGAACGGTGCTGGTGTTGTGCAATCTGAAACCTCAGAAGATGCGAGGGATCGAGTCTCAAGCCATGCTGCTATGTGCCTCCATGTGAGTGTTACTTCTGTTTTGCACAATGACTAATGTAGCATCCAGTCTGATTTGCCTGACTCCACCGATCGCTCTGGTCGATTTGCAGTGAAGGAGAGCCCAGGAGGGTGGAGCCTCTGGATGCTCCTGAGGGTTCGTCACCAGGTGAACGAGTCTTTGTGGAAGGATATGAAACAGGCAAGCCAGATGAAAAACTCAACCCAAAGAAGAAGGTGTGGGAGAAACTACAGGTGCGTTTAAGCCACATTTACTTTGTTCTCTGCTCTGAAACACGCTGAATTATAGCAAATTTGACTTTACTGAAAAGTCTAAATAGAGATAAACCATATGTATATAATTGTTGTTTTAGGTGGACCTGAAGATATCGGACGAGTGTGTAGCTCAGTGGAAAGACAAGCAGCTGATGACCAAACTGGGACAGATCACATGTAAGACATTGAAAGGAGGCAACATCAGTTAAATACACACAATACATTCACCAGTGAAGCTGCTCCTGCCGGCCACACAACAACATGAATACTTTTGTCAACAAATTGCCATGGCAACATCAAACTACCTGGATGTTTCTTGGGGAATGATGGGACACGGACGCCAAAAATCTGAGACAGTGCAGACTGACTTAGATGAATTCTGCTAACTTGTAATTCACTTTCAACAAAATTTGTGTAACTAATCAAGCTATGAGTCATTACTCTCTGTTTTTGAAGTTGAATGTTGTTGCTGATGCACTTAAATGTACACATACGACAGATGTTCAGCAGATTTGAAATGACTGGTTCTGTTTAGTTAAAGGATGGTAGTCTGGATTGGTCATTCCTGGACACGGCTAATAAAGAATACGGCAGGTTTCTAAAAAGGGACTTTCAGCACATTTCCTGTTTATCTTCATAGTAATAATCAGGGCAGTAGTCGATCTGCCAAACCTAGTTAAGAGGAATGGGTTTTATGGGTTCCAGACCTCAGATGTATATAAAAATCAATATGCCTTGTACTATAAGACGGTTGTAAAATCCATATCTGGACATGAAGTGTCATAATCAATTAATGCATCATCTCTAACATGAAATAAATGCTGGCTGAACAGTGCAATGTCTTTGTGTTGGATGAAAAAAACTACAATAACCATATTTAGGTGTCACATTTTGAAAGGACAAATGCAGGAAAGTGTTTAATACACATAAATTTTGTTTATAGAAGTAATAACTGTACATAATTCTTTATAATCTCCAAAATGTAGATTTTTGACCCACTATGAAGAGTCAGTATAATTCACTTGCTAATGATTCTGCTGGGAGGGAAGGTGTTTTGTGCAAATAGTGATGAGTTTAATTTCCCACCGTATAAAGGCTTGGGCCAAAGTTTTAGGTACTTAATAAAAACACTGACTTCACACTAAGTCTGCTCCAGTGTATCAATCATACAGGGCCAATCACAACATCCAACAGCCCTATAAGTAGTTCTCGGATCAACTAGATGCTTAAATATTTCATATTTGGTAGGAAAAGGTGACTGACAGTGCTACTAGTGGAAACAACCACACATAAATAAATAAGATATTTGTGTTACTGTTGTCGCTAAAGGTTTCTCTGAATGTTTTAGGCTGACTTTTACTATACCCAAGAACTGTAAAGAAAGCAATAGAAAAGCACATTTTCAGCAGTTGCTGGAATCAAATGTTTTTTTTTTTCTGTTAAGTCTTGATGATTTAGCTTTACAAAAGTGCCTCTGTTCTAACTGGAAAAAACAAAACATCTCATTTTGTGAGTATGCAGCATCCCTTTTTCTCAAATACTCTTCCACACAGTGAAAATGAGGACTGAAACTATGTGGCAATGACTTCACTCAGATATCTAAGCAGGGAAACAATGTCCTGTCCTGTAATGGAGGATGCTTTTGTCAAACTTTCAGACAGCTGTGTAAGTCCTTATGAGAATTCTGCATTATATTACAACAGGGAAAAATAAACGGACAATAAACCTCTGTACAGAAATGCTTTGTCAGATCTAATCCTTTTCTCTGAGCTGAAGGTAACACTACCTATTTCAACCTCTGGGAGGCGATCTCACACAAGCTAAATATTCATATTCTTTTCAGCCAATGTACACCATTTCACCCTGAGGGGCTTAAACAGGAGATACGCTACACCTTAGAAAAATACTCCACAATAAAGCTATCATTAGAAATCGGGAGTGACACTTTTTTTTTTTTTTTTGCATAAATATGTAGGAAGGCCATTATAGGCTAAGGCTTTTGGAGAAGACAACACACAACACTCAGATAGTTGAACTTAGTGTCTCTCAGTAATGTCAGTCAGTCCTCGCTGGGAATTGTCTTTTTACTTGCTTGTAGTCTTTTCTTTCTTCCTCTGTGGTGAGTTTCAGTTAATCATCAGGGAGGTCTTTCAAAACAGTGTTTCAATTGTGTCCGCTGTCACTCTTGTAGCTGGAAGGGAGAGACCAGAAGAGGTTAGACAGTGGTTTCAGCATAATACAGTTACAGGAACACACGTAATGAGTATTCTGTCCTAATCTAATTGAATCACTGAGACATGATCATGAGCTTCAGGTTAAGGCTGATTAAAGCACATGCTTGCATATTTGGAAAAAAAAAGCTGTAGGCAAGCCACCAGTGTTTGATTTGTGCTCGAGCAGAAGATGGCTTGTGTGAGCAGTTTGCTTTTGTTAGTGTGGAGAGCACAAAACATGCTCTTTTTAAAGCAACATTAAACTGCTTTGCTGTTCAAAATCATGATAATGCAAGAATTTGCATTCTGCTTTTTCATAACAAGCGAGCCAGTAATCGATTTATTCTGGTGCTGAATCAGCCTTCATGACTCAGCAGCAGCACCTTGAAACACACTGATGAAGGCAATGGCAGTCACTTTAACGAAGATAAAGATGGAAGATCGTGGTTGCGGCACTTACTTAAAGTTTCAGGCAGTGTTACTCCACTCATTTGTTGTACTCCTACTGTTCCATTTCTTTCAACGCAATGCTCCATCTTTGCTGAACAACTGGAAAGATTCTGTGAGGGACTGACGCTGCCATGGGCTGGCTTCTTAGCTACTGGTGGAGGAACTCTATCACACTTCACCTCACCATTTGAGAAAGCAGCAGCCTTTGATTGGTCGGACACCTGCATGAGCTCAGCCGCCAAGCTTTGCTTCAGACTTGCCTGAGCCTCTGGGGAGGAGGCGGCCGCAGTCTCTATGACAACCTTTTTTGTGCTCCTAGAGAAGATGAAGCTGGCGGTAGAGGCTGGGGACTTGTGCATGTCACATCCTTCAGGTAACTTTAGAGACACAGCTCCTGGTTCACTGAAACAGCTGTAAGTGGGTGATCTCACACCCAGTCTGGAAGTCAGACCATCTCTTGAAGACATGGCTGCAGTTTTCATACGTATAGCTTCCTGTAAGCGCATCGAAGGACTGTTCATTGTCACTGATGATGTTTTTATGGCCTGAGGGGGAGATTTCATTGACAAAGACTTGCGGATAGGCTTTTGAGGAATGTTTTGAGGGCCTTGGATTGAGACTGGACAGTTCTCCTGAACTGGTGCTCCCTCATTTGTGGGTTTGTCCTCAGATGGAGCTTTCACCTGATCTTCAGTCATGTTGACTGATCTGAGACGAACCATCTGAAGCAAGGAGGGGGTAACAAGAGGTATGTTTGCATCCTCTTTAGGAATGGGTGCACTTTTGTGGCGGGAGAGGAGCTCCTTGCTCCTGGCATCTCGATGTCCTACACTGGGTTGCCTTCTGAAATTAACCCCATGGGTTAAATTCTCTGCTGGTAGAGCGGGTGCTGTTGGCACAGTCGATGGATCTGAAGCTTGAGTACTGGTGGGAAGTGTAGAGGGAGACTGTTCTTCAATTCTCAGAGAGCTTCGCTTCAGGGAAATGCTGGGAGGAACTTCAACCGTGACCGATACTGGGCTTTCTGCTCTTGTAATAGGTGCTATAGGAGGTGATTCCACTGGTGGAGGTGAGACACTGTCAGAAACAGATGAAACATTCTGCACTAGTTGGCAAGAAATCTCATCATCATCGTTAGGTTTTGAGAGTTGAACAACAACCACTGGTTTGTTGTCATTTTCAGCTGGTTGTGAAGTAGGTGGTGGCAAGTCTGGATTTTGTACAATATGTCCATTAGAGACGTCTAACTCTGTGACACAGCTGTCCATTACATCTGGCACACTGTCTGTTACCAAGGGTGGAGGAGGTGGAGGAAAGTCTACCTCATCTCCTCCATCAAAGACAGAGTCCCCTTCCATAGGAGGTGGAGGAGGTGGCCAGCAAGACTCCACAGTGTGGCTCTCCTCCTGTACCCTCTGTAATTCATTTGGTGGTACAGATATGGATGATGGAGATGTTTTCCGTGATAGAGGAGGCGTAGGGTGGTATGCTGGGGGTGGGGTAGGTGGTGGTGAGACCTTATTTATTTTGGGGACCTCTACTGAAAGTGTTTGCATGCATGGGACTTCACTTCTCTCCATCTCACTCTTGCTCTTATCAACTGAACTTGTTACACTATTCTGTGAAGATGCTACATGGTTCTCCATAGATGAAGGAACCTGTGTTGTGGCATTGCTACTTATTTGCTTTTGCTGTCTCTCTAATGACTGCTCTGTCAACACCATTTCCTCTTGGTGGACTGTAGTCACCGGTTTCTTCATGACAGGAGGGGGATCTTTCTTTGGAGTTGTCTCTTGACTCTTTGGGTCCTTCACTACAGAGCTACAACTCTGTTCTTGTCTCTGTTCATCTACACTTGCCTTTCTCTTCTCCTGAATTAAAGGCTTCATTTCACAAGTACCTGGACATTCCCTACCTTCCTGTTCTGCATGGACTTCTTCGGGTTTTACTTTGTTTTCTGACAATTCTAAGACTGGTTTACCTGTACGTGTCTGGTTTTCTACTAAAGCTTGCATCTCTTTTCTGGCTTCACTGAGGGCACCTGCCTGTTTATCTGTGCTATTTTGTATCTGTGCTGGTTTCTGGGTGACATTGGGGAATGGTCCACACAGGAGCTCAAAGGTGTGTCTGTTGTGAACCCATGTCTCTGGAGGAGGAGGACATGGTGCTTTGACTTTTGGTGGTGGTGGGATGTTCAACAGCTCTCTGATTTCCACGCTAAAAGTTGAGGGATTGCTACTCTGTGTGACTTCTTTTGGAGCAACAGTGGGTGGAGATCCCTGTGGAGGTGGGTTTGGGCTACATGGGGGAACATCTGCATTTGCAAGCTCAGATGTACCAGACGACAAAGAGGTAAGTGAGGACGAAGGGGAAGCTGCTGAAGATGAGGCCCGAGACACTGATCTCTCTGGTTTGACAGGCTTCTTCTTCTGTTTGTCCGGGGAGGTTGGGGAGATCCCTTTTGGAGAAAGTGTTGGAGTACCACTCTGACTAGAGTAACCACTGGAAGGGGACATGGTCCGTTCAAATTTACCCCCTTCTGAGGGAGTTTTCTGTGGGGAGGAGGTGCTGGATTCTGGTGGCACCTCATTTGTACCTCCAGCCTCATTGGAAGAAGCCTGTGTGGGGCTCAAAAGAGTGGAGGAAGAATGTGAAGTGCTGGACCCAGCAGAGTTTGATACGGTTGTAACAATCTTACTGTTTTCTGTTTTAACCAGGTTTCTGTCATCCTCAGTTGCATTGCTTTCTGTAACAGTTTTCACCTCATTTGAAGTAGAGTCACTGAGATCCTTGCTATCCATTAGAACCCTGGAGTTAGCTCTGATCTTATTACTATGCAGAGAATTTGTTCTCCGTGGAGGTGCTGGGGGTTGTTTGGTCTTCATAACTGAAAGACTACGAGTGCAGTTGCGCTTGTTTTTTGCATGTTCCTCAGCCATCACCGACCCTGATGCACCAGATTCAGACTCTGGTCCTGTAGCAGCATTTTCAACTTTAGTGCTGGGGCTGCTAATCACACTAACAGAGCTATGGAGACTGACAAGGTCTTGGTCCCCGCCAGTCTGCTCTGCCTGGATTTCCTGCACGTGAAGATCTGCTTTCTGGGAGTTACCGGTGCGTGTGCTACTCTTGGACGAAACAGGTGAGGAGCTGGAAATAATTGTCTTTGACGACTGTGACTCGCTCCAGTTTGACCCCGAAGTTGATGTGGGCATCAGCACTGAGTCATTGAAAGAACTGTAAGTCTGGGAACCGTCACCATCTGATCTTCCGGACAACAAAGGGCTGACTGACTCTCCAGATGCCAGACTGCTTTTGCTAACAGTGCGAACACTGCTACCATGGTTGACACTGTTGCCATGCGTCCGGCTGCTGCTGCGGTCAATCTCAATGACTTCAATCGAGGCTGGCAGAATAGCATTGGGGATGATTGTAGATAAATAGGTGGCCTGAGGAGAGATGGACATCACTGGGCCCTAGACAAAAGCAGAAATAGGTATTTGACATCAAAAGTTCACAAATGGTCAAAGCACAGTCACGTACTAAAGACTCAAGTTTGAGACAACTAATTTTAATGTCATATCTTTAACCGAAAGCCTGATTTCCTTCATACCTGAGGTTCCTGGAGGAAGCTAAACATTGAAGGAGAGAATGAGGACAGAGTGGTCATGCCAGGTACTGCAAGGGACTTGGGTCTCAGGGATGATGTGGGGCAGAGATGGGAACCAAAGCCCTGCTGGTTGAAACACTGCTCATCTTGGTACACTGCCTGGAGGTGTTTTCTCACCAGCTGTTCATCTTTGAATGCCTGCTTAGGAAAGAAGAGGAGACTATTCTTAAGCGAGAAAAACAAACAAACCTTGTCATGTATGTTAAAACTATTCAGAATTGCTTAAATCTTTCTGGAGAACCCTTTACCTCCAACTCTGAAAGGTGTACCCTTGCGCCCTCCTTATTCGCCACTGGAGTTCCTCCATCAACCGTAGGAATGATTACAACACCTGATTGGCTGCCACTGACTTGCCTGTCATGATTAGGGAGCTGGGTAGAAACAAGTGGCTGGAAGGTGGAGCTTCTGTGCAGAGCTGTAAAAAATGTGGACAAATGTCAGTAACATGTTGCTTTCCGGAATAGATCCTGTGGATTACTTTGGCAGTCTGCAAGGGATGATGTTGTGGACGTACCAAGCTCTTTCTGGACCTGGTTGGGAATACCCATGATGGTGGTCCTCCTGCTCCGCTTCCTGCTCTTATCTATTCTTTTCACTGGATTTAGAGGCTTAAATGTAGAACCTGAAAGATAGAGAGAAAAAATGGACTTAAGGGAATTTGTGCAGCACTATTTTTGCATGGTAATGAAAGGAAGAATTTACAGCCATGTTAGCAGCTCTGTGAGCCTGTTTTTGAGCTAAATGTTCCCATCAGCACACGTGCTAGCTGATCACACCATGATAAAGCCAGCATGTTGATGTAATACAGGTATAATGTCCACTGCTTTGTTTAGTCAGTTAGCAAGAAAAAAGTGCTAATTAGCAGCAAGCCGTAAACTCTGAGGTAGAAACATGTATTTAGTGTAAAAGTGCAGTTCTTCGAACAGCCACTTGAGGCTGTCTACAGAAGCAAATCAATCCCCATAGACCCTTCCACTGAAACGTCCAACTTCACAGCAGACACAACATGATTAGAGTCGGAACAAAAAGCAATTTTGGCCTCTATAGATAATATCCTTGTTAATGGCAACTGTATGGGAGGTGATTTTTTTTTAAAGTAACTCACCCTTTTAAACTGTATTAAAACTTAATTAATTCATTGACTTAATTAAGGCCATGACTGCTTTGTGCAGGAGTGTGTGTGCTGTCAAAGGACAGTCCATGGCCCAGAGACATTTGCATGGACCGCCTCAGCACCATTCAGTGCTTTACATCTTTGCTCACGTGCTGCCAAGATGGCGATGGCCAAAGCCACCATACTGAGCTTCAAAACCACTGGTCAGGAAATCTGTTGATGATTTCACAGAAGGTTTGTCCATCTTTACATACAGTCGATGATTAGCACCAAACTGAGTCAAATGGGAATGTCCTTAGTTTTTTCTGGTATTTGGTAATCAATCACATCGAAAAAAATAAACTTTTAACCAGATGAAATCTGGATCTCCCTCATTACGATCCATCCTTTGGGGACCATCAATGTATGCACCAAATTTAAGAGAAAAACACTGAAAAGTTGTTGAGATACTTTGTGAATTTCATGATAATCCACCCAATAGTTGATAAGAAATTTCAGTCTTGACCAAAATGGGGGACCGACCAATCCTAGACCCACACTGCCTGTATGGTAAACTGCGCTCGACACAAGAGAACAAATTTCTGAAATAATGGGAGCGAAGCATGATAAGGCACTGAAACTCAGCAAAGTATATTAGGGAACTGTTTTTTTTCTCGAGGATTCTGAAAAGGAAGTTTGAAATATGATCAGAATACCAATCACACTCACTGCGTGCGCACACGCGTGGAATGACAGGCTTTGCCTTCTAGCTGTGATATGTAGAGGCAGTCGCAGTGCTGTCTTCAAACGCTTAGAACTTTTGAGTTATCAAGAAAGCTTCGGCTGTGCATATGAGTGTGTGAGTGCGTGTCTGTGTCAAGTTCCTCTTCCTTTGATTTCACACCATAACTGCAGAGGCACCAAGCAGCTGGGAATGAGATGTGCATGTTAAATAAGTACCCGCCAGTGAGATGTCATAAAGCAGTACAATCGGGAGCAAAGCTCAAACTACTTTTACAGTGGTTATGATTATTTCCTATTTCTCTAAGATGAACAAGATATGGATGCTTCCTTTGCAAACACTTCTACACGCACACACATAACAGGACTGTCGTTTACCTTGGCGGGTAAGCACAGGCCTATTCAATGCAGCAGAGGTTACTGTGGTATCAGTATTCCCGGTGGTGGATCTTGACTCCGGAGAGCCACCTCCGTCCTTGGAGCTGATATCCTGCTCCGGACGGAGAGTGTCTGTGGACTGCAGGGGATACACACACACACAACAGTGTTTAGCTATGTGGGATTTTTTTGTGTCGGAAGTGGAGGAAAAATGATCCACAGAGCTTTTGAGGCACTTACAGCAATGCTTTCATCGTCAGCAAAGTTCACTCCATTTTTGTGCTCTATATGAAGCAAATGGACAAGGTTAAGATACAGAATTTGAATAAACTGAAAAACCATCTACAATCATGTATATAAATAATGTATACTTGTATAATCATGTAATTATAGATAAAAATGTGGGGTGAACTATTATCTCTAGTCTGCACCTTTTATATGGAATAGAACCACCAACAAAATGTAAATGTTTGATAGCACTGGTCATAGCATGTATAAACAATCAAAACATGTACCTTGTACATTATGGACTCATGTATTTTCAACCACATTTGCCCACCACTAAAAATACTTTAAAGAAGAAGAATTGAAAAAAACTTTGCCATTGACTAGACAGAAACACAACTCATGTCCTACCTTCTTGCTGCAGTATCTTGAGTCCTTCCTGAGCTTCAGTGTGCAGGTCTTCCAGGTACTGCGGCCTGCTGCCCTCAATGAAAACATTCTCCTGGTAGTGCTGTGAGGCGGTGTAGTGGACCGTCAACCTCTTCTGGTCTTCATTCCCCTTCGGGCCAGCTGTTGGTACAGTTGAAGAAAAAGAAGACAAATGTAAATGGCTTATATGAAAGTAGATATTTTGTTGCTGTGTTTTTAACTTGAAAAGTACTGCAGCTCATTACACAACTTACTATGAGTAATGTCCATTCACCTATTTGGCCTTTTGACTGTAAATACCCCACTCTATTCAAAGGCATCCAAACCTTATATTGCAGTATGACATCTTTCCATTGCTACCTGAACATGCACTCAACAGGTGCCCAGAACTTTTATCAGCTTTACAGTGAATCCTCTGCACTTCCATCTGGCATGAGTGTGTGTTTATCAGTGCACCTTTGACGCAGCACACTCATCAGATTTGCTCAGCCAACTTCATCCCAGCCTGACCGGGCCTTCAGTAGTAAACTACTGCCTGGCTAATCTCCTGCAGTATCTTGTTTCCTTGCTAGTCCATGGAGGATTAGAAAATCTGGACTGTACACAAGCAAAGATGCTCCTAGACCCCCTGCTGTGGGGCTTTGAACCAGCTCTCCCTTCAGGGCGACTTTACTCAGTGGCAAAAGACAGCCTAGAACAGCGGAGCCTGAACAGAAAATAAAATGAAGTAGTTTTTGGACAATATAAGCAAAACTGGCAGGGCCACTTGTTGGTACGAACCAGTCTGCTTTATTCCAGTTATACTAAACTACAGTTTAAGGCTTTACGGAATTGTAAAAACCCTTTATTTACGTCTTTGCTTTGTGGGTGGAATCAAGCGATGGCTAGCGTTGTATTCTACTGCTTGAAGTACATCCCTATTAATAGTAGTATCTGGTGATTTAGCCACATGGAAACCCTCTACTCTCACATACTCTTGTATTGCTGGCTGAAATTTTCAGTTTTGATGTGAAGACTAAAAGAAGTTTGATTTTTGTGGCTTTCGTTTGCTTGTCAACACACTATTCTATGTGGGCATAATTTCAAACAGAGAGGGAACATTAAGAGACAATGAGAAGAAATGATACAAATTCAGGTCAGGTCTACAAAATGACATGTTTTCTTGTTTTGTTCATTTAGCATTTGTGTGTGTGTTTTTTTGTCTGTTATTAATATTATTCAGCCAAGATGAGGCAGAGGTATGTGATCAGTGACATTTGTTTGTTTGTCTCTTTAGCTGTCTGTCAGGAAGACTAAGCAAAAATTGCCAAGATGAAATGTTATGAAACTTGTTGGAGAAATGGAGCATGGATGCAGGGAGAACCCAATACATTCTGGTGCAGATCTGAACCACTTTTGGTAAAACTGCGAGACAGAGCTTTGGTCATGGTGGAGGATACCTTTTCTGGATGCCCTTCTGGTTATTAACATTGTTATGCTCGTGGGACTACAGGCAATGTTGTACCCTAATTTGATGTGGATTCCATGGGCTGTGTGGCAGCTGGGAAGCCATTTTCTTATGTAAAGCATAGCAGAAAAACATAATGGGTCTCATGTTGAGAACATGACCTACAGGCAATCAGTCATACAAAGTAGCTAAAAGCTTAGCTAAGCAATAATCAACCTGAGGTGTCTGCTTTCCCTCCTTTGTCATTTAAACACTGGCTCTCAGTCTCAGCTGGTTAGGTAAGACGGTGCATGTGCAGATGTACATACTGTATGTGTGTGTGTGTGTGTGTGTGTGTAACAGACACTCCCACATTCACACAGGTGAGGCAGCCCAGACACAATGTCCTCCCCTGTGTGCAGCTGTGGGAAATCTCTGTTCATTACAAACCCGGGCCTGTCTGATACAAATCCAAGAAAATGAGGGGCAGTCTGAGGACCTCCACTGTGAGCATTTCATCAACACATGTATGTTGCTGTAACTCCTAGTTGTGACTAATTAGAGAAGCAGGCCTCCCTGAGATGCCGCCGGACCCCTGCAGAAGGTTTTAGGGATTTTGGGTGATTAAAACGATCGTCAAAAAAGTCAGCAAAGCCCTTTATCTCATTAGAGAGGACCCCTACATTGCCTTAAACACTAATTCTTGAGCGCCTGTGAGTCTGTGTTTGTGAGACACACAGAGAGACACCAGTACCAGTAATTATCTCCCCATCAATTAACTAAAAGCAGAAACGAGCTACTGGGTTCATCATCACGGCAACACAAACTTTTTAGAAAATATTGGAAAACAGGTCATCCAAACTCCAGCAACAGCAATCAAAGCAAACTTAAGGAGCATTACTGTCGTCTAAACGTCAAAGCTGCTGCCAAATTCTTCAATGTGAGTCGGCACTCACCCTTCTTTTTGAAGACGGACAGGAGAGAGTGGATGCTCTTCCTCAAGTAGACAACCATGCCTACAGCAGCACCATAGCAGATACAAAATCAAGACGTTGATGTGAAAGCAAAGCAGAGTCCAACAAGTCCTCCTTCTGTCGCTGGTGAGAGAAATCAGTTTGATTTGCAAAGAAGATCCGGACGCTCTGACCTCTGAGGATGAGGAACAGGAATAAAAAGAGCTTGACGGCAGTTTGTCTGTGACCGGAGCTGCTTCTGCAGAGCGTCTGAGTGACTTGGGGAAGGACAAGTGCACAATAAGATCTGCTTCCAGCCAAAGCAGCCTGTCCCAGCTGCCTTATCCCTGAGTCTGATACCCTGCTCCCTCCCTTCCCCCTCTGCTCTCTCTCTCTCTCTCTCTCGTCTGTTTTGCCCACACTGGCTCACTCCATTGCGATTCCCTCTCTATTGTCAAATGATGAACCCCCCCGCCGCCAGCAAAACGGCTGTCAAAGTTTGGCTTTCAGGAGGCGACCACCCCCACTTCACACAATATAGGCAGACACGTGTGAGGCTGTATGCACACACACCAGCCAAGTGAACACCCAGTTACACCCTCCTTATATTGATTCGCTTGAATGCCCTTTAGTGCCTGGAAAGATAAAACTATACAAGAAAAAAAGTGACAAATAGACTAAAATAGACATAATTTAATGCCAGGTGTTATTGGATTTCACAGATAACCTTAGCGTGAAATACCACCTCGGTAATTACTGGAATAAGGTGAAAATTAAACAATCATGTACTGACCTAAACTGACAGAAGGGATGATTCTACGTTTTAACCCTCTTGTTGTCCTGCGGGTTAAATTGAGCCGTTTTAAAGTTTGAAAATGTGGAAAAATATATATATTTTCACAGTGAACACTCCTCCATTTTCAACATTTTTGGGAAATTTTTGAACATTTTTTGGTGGAAAAAAAGAAATGTTTAAAAAAAAATGTTTCTTTAAGAACATTCAGAAAAACTGATTTTTTCCCGAATGTTCTTAAAGAAAATCTTAGAACTTTTACTGATATATATGGAATCACTTTAGATATTTTTAGGATTTTTTGGGGGGGAAGGCTTTTATTCATTTTTTGAAAATATTTACAATTTTTATTTTTTTAATTTTTATTTCTTGCCAAATTTGGGGATTTTTTTAAAATAAAACTTTTAAGGGAAACGTTTAAGGAATTTTCTTCCTGAAGATTTTGCAAATTTTTATAAATTTGGGGAATTTTTTGCTGAATGTTTGGATTTTTTTCAGACAAGGGAACAATATTTTTTGGTGTCGTAAATGAGGACAACAGGAGAGTTAAATGAAAACCTAATATAATAGATGATAAAATTTGCTTCCTTGTGGTTATTCTGTGATAAAACCTCCCTTGTGCTTATTGTTATAAGTTTTGGCTATAACAAAATCTGGAAAATATCCCATAATCTCTGATATGTTTTGGAGTTGTTAAGTTGTGTTTGTCATTGTCCACGCCCCAATGGCAGCCCTCAGCATCATGCTTCTGTCTGACGCTGTGTCTAATTATCTAAGGGCCACAGGGGCTGCATTTGACAGTAAAGGTTGTGTCCTCGTGTGAAAAGCTAAAGAACCATTTGTACTGTATGTTTTACCCTCCTCTGTACCGCTACATCACTCTCACCAGTGCCCTCATTCCCCCCTCTGTCTCTGCCAATCTCTGCTCCCTCACATCTTCCTCCATCTCAGCCTTTCTCTTCCTGTCTGCCCCTTAGCCTTACAGCCAACAAAGGTCTAGTTTGAGTTATAAATAGCCGACACGGCCTCAGTTCATCATCTGTAATGGTGCTGTCTGGGGGTGAGTTTCTGTGTGGCTGCTAATGTTTCCTGACGAGTTGCAGAGGGTATGAAATACAACACAGCTATGAAAAAAAAAAAAAAACTCTGTGCCCAACAAACAACCGGTGCCTGGTGCCAGGATTATTTTCCCAGTGAAGAAGCAGCACTTCGATCCACTTGTACTCTGAATGGGTGTTTATTCTCAATAAAGTGGCACAGCAGGGGGCAACAGCTGGTCCGGACCAGCTGGAGGGTATAACACAATTAGCTTCAACCGCTCAGCCAGAAACCCTCCCCTCACTTACACAGGAGTCCCAGCAGTGGAAAATAAAGGTGGCGATGCTAAGCTTCTCACGTGAAGATTCTCCACCTCAGTGTCCCGGGTCGGACCCAGGGGTGCTGGCCGTGGTTCAGCCTCGGGGTGAGTTGGGGCTGGAATAAGCTGAAGCATTCAGCAGCTTTAGACACCGGAGCCATGCCAGAGGATTAACTCTGCCAGTAGCTTAACCTGTCCATCTCTTCACCTTATACTCCCTCACACCTGACGTCTGTTTTCCCTCTATCAGCCCTCCTCATCTCAGTCTCTAATTTCACTGTCTCACTCTAATCCACCATATTTTTTTTGCACCACGTTTTTGCTGTACACCTAATCTGGCTGTATCCTCTGGATGATATCACTCAGGCAGCTAATTCGCACTCATTAACAACTAATCCATATTAATTTCTGCGAGACAGTTTACCAATATGGGACACGAAGGAGTTTATGTGCATGAGAAAAGAGCTTTGTTTCACACTTATGTGGCTCTTTAAGTTCCAAACACTCCCTTTCCTTCAGAAATAAATCCTTTCCACACCCAGTCCCCCCGGTACAGACCTTTACTATGTGCCAGTTTTGGGGGTCTCTGGCCTCAGCCTGTGTACTCCCCCCCTGTTGTTAACCAAGACCCTACCTATCAATATTCATTAGAAGGCCTAAAGAGACACCATCTGGTCCTGGGGGAGAGGGCAGAGGGGAGAGAGGGGCTTCACATGCCTTTGATTCACACAACACACCATTCCCCTGCATGAGCAGAACAACATGGTACATTACAAAGGAGAAAGCTGTCATTTTTTTAAGCTGTTTTTCATTTGAATTCTTGCTAATATGTTTTTCATTGACTATGCTGTTTATGTGGTTTCGTTGTTGTATTTATTTTCTACTTTCTACTTGATTAGGTAATGTTTTAAGGTTATCATGATGCATTTTAACCCTCCTGTTTTTTTCATTTACGGGCACCTAAAAATATTGTTTTCTTGTCTGAAAAAAATCCAAAAATTCAGCAAAATTTGCTCCAAATTTCTGAAAATTTGCAAAACTTTTGGGAAGAAAATTCCAATAATTCTTTAAGAATTTCCCATAAAAGTTTTATTTTAAAAACAAACAAACTAATTTGGCAAGAAAATTCTTGTAAATATTTTCAAAAATGAGTAAAAATCTTCAAAAAAATCCTAAAAATACCCAAAGTGATTACATATATATCAGTAAAATGTCTAATATTTTCTTTAAGAATATTCACAAAAAAATCAACCAAAATCCAGTGAAATTCACTGGATTTTGGTTGATTTTTTTTGTGAATGTTCTTAAGAAAAATTTTTAATATTACTTTTTTTCTGCCAAAAAATGTTCAAAAAATTTCCCAAAAATGTTGAAAATGTGGACATAAGACGTTTCGTTGTGAAAATATATATTTTTTCCACATTTTCAAACTTTAAAATGGGTCAATTTGACCCACAGGACAACACGAGGGTTAATTTGAACTTTTTACTTCTTTTAATCATGTGCTGTGCATTTCCATGGCCAATCCTTTGTTTCAAATTTTAAAAAGCACTTTGTCTTGGCTTCTTTTGTTTTAAATGTGCCATGTGAATAAAGCTGACTTGACTTCAAAGTAACATATGCTAACATCATACTAAGTCAAATTTCCAAAGATTATCCAGCCACAAATATTCAGCTCTAGACTGTTAAATATTTCCTCAAACCAACTGCTGTGACTTTTTAAGGGATAATCTGAACTTGTTTTACAGCCTTCTCTGTGTAGCTCCAAAGATAATATCATAAATCACTGGTGCCAGACTGCTGGACTTGTTAGCAGGTCAAATTGCCCATGGAACAACAATCAGAGTTCAAGCACCCAACGAAACACACGTGTTAAAACGTCAGGGGCCACAAAACACACGCTTCATTAGTGAGAGACACATTTAAAATAATGGTAATGACCTGACACACCATTCTGCTCTGATTTGCATCTCATGTTGTAAATTCCAGCCGTGTTTGGCAATAATCTACTGAGAAGCTAAATTTAAACTACAGAGAAGAAACAATTATCCCTTTAACCAGAAAATGAATCTGCAATTATTTGATTCATTGATGAATGAATACATCATGCATTTATAAAATATAAAAATAAATATATTAAACAATCTCTGGTTTCAACTTCTTTCCCCTCTTGAAAGTTTTTCTGTATTTTGGTCTTTGGTGAGATAAAAGGAGACACTTGAAAATGTCTTCATGGACTATTGCCAGTATTTTATGAACCAAGCAATTGACTAGTTAATTATTACCAACAGGGAGATTAATCAATAATCAAAGTAACTGCTAGTAGTGGTCATAGTATTATGATGCTAGGAAGGTAGCATCTTGTGCTGAGAGAATATTTCATTGTGTTCATTCAGACTGCTGTTAGGTTTTTCTTCAGAAGAAGCACACAACATGTCATTGAATACTGTTAGTGTAGTGCAAGTCAAACAAACAAATAAAAAATACTGGCTCCTACAAGCTCCTATCGTATCTCTCATTCGAAGAACTCAAAGCCCACTTCTTTTGAACCCAAACCTCCATTTTGTATCACAGCTCTTCTGTTAAATAACTGAACTCAGAAGCTCACACTTAAGCTTTCTAATTCTGGATAGTTCTTACCAAAGCCAGAAAAGTAATTTGTCAACTTTGTTTACAGGCTGAATTTTTCCCGTCATTATGATTAAAGGGGACATATTATGCTCATTCCCAGCTATATTTTCATTCCTGTTCTCCATTTAAGTAGCTTTGTAAGATTTACTGTTCAGAAACATCCTCATTCACCTCATTCTATTTATTATGCTGCTCCAAAATCGAGACTCTGCCTGAAACAGACAATATCAGCTCTGGACTGTCTGGGCCCTGCTCCTAAAACGCCCACCTTCTTCTGATTGGCCAACTCCTGGAAGCCTGCTGGGTGGCAGCATCCAGTGATTGTGAGCATCACTGTGTCCTCCTGCCTTTTAGATGTTTGAAACTGCATCTGATCTGAAATATGAAATATGATGCAACAGGACTTCTCTGTTGGATAAATTATACACTCATTGATTATTGTAAGTAACAGTGGACTTAGTGTTTCCATCACAAGCTGTATGCTTATGTTAATATGTGTACTAACTACATTCAAAGCGACTGCTGTCAGGAAATACCAAAAGTAACACAGTGGAATGTTCTTCAGCTGCACCAAATGACTGTATAGTATCTGCTTGTACTGTTGCTCATTTGTATGCTAGAGAACATTAAATGCCTGTAACACTATTTAAGCAGAGGGTTTTGTGATGAAGTGTACATATATTTACCATGAAGATTGTAATAAAAATTTGGGAAATCTAGTTTTTAGATTAATCTAAAGGAATTATTAGAATTACTTTTGAACATATTTACCTCATAACTTTGGCCATATTTATTATTAACATCCAACCATGTAACATCAAGTTTATGACAGAAAATTACTTAATATATCCCCTTGAAGCAAAATTCATGTGTAAAATGAGTGGAAAACCTCATTAAATCCAAACTAATAAGATTAATTTTGAATTTAACATTACTGATAACCCAGACTAATCCTCCACATCCACACAACAGTATGAAAAAAATCTGATATAATACTGTATATTAATAAAAAACACACTGAACGCAACATAATTACTAACAAAACAGCCCATCAACGCTGACTAATACGTTTAACAAAAGGCAAATATATCAGTTTGACACACGCAGGCTGTTCACTCCTTGCACACACCCTCGTAGCCTCTTGCTCCACTAGAGAGTGCTACATCAGCTCTGACTCTGTTCTCATTGCAAGCATGAGACTGCAAAAACAGGAGGTCATCTGATGAGGATGTTTGTTGGAGACACACATGGTCAGTTTGTACCGATGTCGGACAAAAAGCAGCTAAATGTAAAATATGACTCCCAGAGGACTGACCAAGCCCAAACCCTGATGCTAACACACACACACACACACACACACACACACACACACTCTTACTGGAAACTGTAATGGTGTGTATTAGCTCATCTCATGTCCTCACCTCGCCCTCTCAGTTGCTGCACTCGGAACGAAGGGAGCAGCAAGAGAGAAAGAGAATAAAAAGTGGTGGCTGTGCTGCCTTTGTCATAATCTCAACATCAGTATCAGGTGAGCACGGAGACCACTGGACCGTGACAAGCTACAGGGTTTCCACTTCATGCCCGGCTGGGCCTGAAAACTGCCGCTGTTCATGTGTATTACTGGGTGTGTGGTTCAGTGCACACATGGTGAATTCATTTTTTTTAAAAAAGCAGGGCGACACGGGGTGACGGGGACGTGACTGTAAGGTCAAAAATAGGACTGAACACTTCAAATGAAATTAAAATATTGATCACAGTGCTTACAAAGAAGGAGCAGTGTTTTCCACCTGGCCTCGGTGCACCTGAGTTCACAGCTGTGGAAAACATGAGAACAACCGGTGCTTGTTCAAGGCAGAAGCACGGGAATGATCCTCTGTCAGTTTCTATGAGATCTGCTGTCCTAATACTTAATATTATCCTATGGAATTTCATGAGTTTCATGAAAACTAGTTGTAAACGTGAGGTTGGCATTTTAAATGACAAAACTAAATGTAAGTTTGTCTCAGAGTGGCCACACTGAGACCATTACTCACACTCTCCGTCACAGAAATTGATATTTCATTATCTATTCAGTTTTTCCTGCAAGGCAAATCTCAATAGGTCACATAGTCTGTTTTTTTGGTCACTAACTGTTATTATCTACTTATGTAGGCTTGAGAAAAGTCAGTTACAAGTCCTAAACTTTTTAATGTAACCCTCAACTAATAATAATAATAAAAAACTGAACCGGTTGTTTTAAGTTATGCCCTAAACGTTGATATTACAATTTAAACTACTTCAGGGTTAGAATGTAACTCCAGTGCTGGAACAGTTCTCTAGCAGGCTTCACAATTGTTTGTGTGGGGTTAGTCTGGTTCCACTGCTGTTTCCAATACGTTCTAATTGCTTACCCTGCCTGCGGCATTGTGACTAAACCCTTTAAAAACAATCTTTTTTTTTTTTTTGGAAAGGCTCAGTAATTTCTTCAAATAGCTTGATACTGGAAAGATTACTCAAACAGGAGTAAATGTTGCATTATTGGGGGCTATTTTCAGCTGGGGTAGGCTATATTTTTGTTGGCAAAAATTCCACAACAACCATTCGGCTTTTTGCAGTTCAAGCTTTCTGAGAGGAAGCTAGATGTCTGCATCTCCTCTTGGCTCTGTTTTCAGACTTTAGAAAACCTAGCAGGAGACTTTAGTCACTCACAGATCTTTCCACGCAGATCAGCTGAGATAGTATACAGAGCCACACAGTTCTCATGTAGAGTAAGATGTGGTGACTGAACCGGTTAAGTAAAAGATTTTCGCTCATCAGAGTGGGCGTTCGAATCCCGTGGGAAGCCAAAAGTCTGTGTGACTTTCAGCTTGACTATTTTTGCACATTTGAAGTGCTGGCATATGCCCATGATCATCCGGTGGGATGAGCTGAGGCTGTATTTTCAAATTCTTGCATGTTTTTTGGCTTTTCACGATTTCTTCCAGCTGCAGCTTTAATCCGCATTTGGTGAACTACTGAGTATTTACAATAAGGGGACAGTGTGGGTTGGATTGAGTTAAAATAGATTAATTAGAGTATCCATGTTTGTGTAAATGAAGAGACACGTCATCTAGTGTGTTTGCGTGGCTCACTGAACTGGAATAAGATCTGGATTTTGGCCAGACAGCTAAAATTTGATAATGGGATCGATTTAGTATTTGTTTTGGTCTTGTCGTGGGGTTTTGAAGGAGAAAATAACAGAATATCACCACTTTTATGCGTGAAGATGGGCTCACACGCTACATCATCTTAAGTGATATGAGCAGATAAACATCATAGCGTTTCTTTCCACTGACCACAGTCTCTCCCAGTTGCTCTTTCCCATCTCCGTAGAATGACAGTTAAACCACTAGAGTACAGGAAGAGAAGGTTAAACTGTGACCAGCAATAAAGCTACACATGCACACACACACACACACACACACACACACACACACACACACACACACACACACACACACACACACACACGTGCCAATATTCAGCTAGTTGCTGCGCTCCTGATTTGCATTCGACGGCTGCTGTGGCTGACTTGAGTTATGAGCTCTCTTCCTCTGAGTGGTGTAGTATTAACCAGGGAGAGGTGCGGCCTAACCTCCATCATCAATGCACACATCTAGTAGAATATTTCATGTATCTTGTTATGATAATCTGCCAGCGTCTATTCAGGTGGCCGGGTCAGAATGAAATATGAATTATGAGATCAGGCTCGTTCATCACTGTATTTATCTGATGAGAGCTAACAGTCCTAGAGGCACCATAACAGCAAAACACATGACATATAAAACTTGTACTGCAGGATGCTGGAGATGGCGAGGAGATGACGAATAAGGGGACTGAAGGAAGGTAAAGACGGGCCGAGGAAATGGGAGGAGAGTGGGAGGGTGCAGGGCACAGAGAGGACATAAATCACTGCTTCAGTAACTGTCACTACCCATGAACTACCTGCATTTCTGATTTCCTCTGGGTGGGACACAGAGGGAGCGAGATAAAGAGGGAACAAGAAAGAAACGAGTGGGTTGAATACAAACACTGAGGAGGATGAAGAGAAAAATGGGAAGAAAGGGAACGAAATGAGTCTCTGTAGAATTATGAAGAAAACAGTGGCATTAAAATTGTATGATATTTTCAAAAATTCACAACCAGAGATCATTACATGGGCACATATGAAAGTATTATGCTCCTCTATCTATCTATCTATCTATCTATCTAATCTTTGCCTTTGATAAAGTAGTTGTACATGTTCTTACCAAACAGTTTTAACTGTAAACTTTTACTCATTCATTGGTGGAGGCTAGCTAGTGAATATTGTTGGGTGTTTGCTTAACAGTGATCACTGGAAATTAATTTTTTATCATACTCCTTACACTGCATGTACATGAAGCACAGAATAATCTAGCTATTCATATCGCCGTATACACGATGAATACTAGTATCCTGGTTACTGTGTGATGTTAACGGCACAAACAAGCAGTTTAATGTGGCATTAATCTAACTGTGAGCCTCACCTTAAATTCATTTGACTGTGGTGATTGAAAATGAGGCCTATTTGTCTTATAGCAGGCTTTATTAAATGCTAACAACACAGTGTGGATTTTGCTTGTCCACCTTATTTCCATCAAAGGGAGACAAGAGTGACAGGAAGTATTGAAAATGGCAATTTGAGCGGTGTCAGGCTGTCAGTGTCAGTGACACCATGAAAGACCAGGGAGCATTAGACGAAGATGAAAGATATAGGGGCGGCGTGATAGAGTTCAGTGACCCTGAGTGGAGAGAACATTTCTGGGTGAGTTGGGCATCCTTTTACCAGCTGTGTGACACAGTTGAATGAGAGGAAACAATGGTACGAGCAGTTCTGTTCACGATGAGAGTGGCCATAAACTGGGCAGTTGTTGAGGATTAACGCTTGGTACCTGGCTGCGCAGGTGGTCGGCAGCAGTCAGAAACTAGGATAAGATGCAGTAGCATTCTGGTTTGTTTTGGAGTACTCCAGCTAGAATTGGTAGGGATGAGTGTCCATCTCCTTAGGTTGCTACAGCATCCAACTGTATGAGTTTCTACCTGGTTTCACAAGCAGGTACTGCAGTTAATCTATGCTGTGTGTATGCTGGCGTATTATCTATCTCGGATGGTATCCAGATTTTTAAAAATTATTAAGACAGTCCCAACGAGAAACTCACTCAGAGAGCACAGTACTCCACCAAGGCTGCTTAGTCGTATCATTTCCGACGGCTGAAATCTTGAAAAAATTCATGGCAGAAATCGTGGCACCATAGAGTGTTGCCATTTAACATAGATGTACCCACAAACAAAATGACCTTGCACTGAGCACAGGCATGTGTTATGCATGTGTATGTTATGTACAGATACCGAATCACGTGACCTAAATATGTAACGGGTGGCGGGAATTGATGGGAGTCGGAAACACAACCACAATTTAATCAGTTGTTCCTTAAATCATTTTGGACTGATAAGTCCCGATAAGTTTGCAGCGGTTGATTTGTAGTAGGATCGCAATCATGTGATCGTCAGCAGGCAGCTGACGTAGCGTTCACCTGTTGTCATAGTTACAGTGACACCGTGCCGCTATCTTGCAATGATACAGAAATCTTTAACAAATCTGTGGATCCAGACTATAAACCGCATCACTGCCAAAATCCAGCTAGTTCTTGTATCACTTCTGACCTTCCCTGAAAATTTCATCCAAATCCGTTTGTCCGTTTTTGAGTAATGTTGCGTACAGACACTGATTGTTTCATAACTCCACCGCCTTCCTTGGGGGAGTAATAATTGGTTTTCCCCAAACCAGAATTATGGCTTATCCAGGTTTCTGAAATCGGGATATGATGTTTACATGTGCAAATGCAAATATATGATACTCAAAAAAACTGATCAAAACAGGCATACTCAAGTTGAGTGTAAACTATGAGCAACCATTACAGTAGACACTTCGGCATCTACTGCTCAGCCACCAGGAGTACATAAGCATAAGTATGAAAAGCCAACATCAAACAGTTCATCCTAACAGGCTCAGAAATCAAATTTGAATCGTTATTTAGAACATGACTGCATTCCACATAAACTGAACTGAATCAACAAGCACGCTTCTTTGATGATTCATACAGAACTGTGTCTCTTTGTAACCTATCTTTGGCATCTGAGATCGTTTACTGAGCACAGATAAACCTTGTGTTTGCTGCAGTTCTTAATCATGACCTAAAGTAGACCGTAAACCTGAGCTGAGGTGACTGATTGTACCTCAGGACCCTCTGGGAAGGCGCACAAACAGAGCTAAATTTAGCTGCTGCAGCAGTCACTGTGCTTAAAAATAGTAACTGTCACTCTTTTAGTAATTATCTCTCTCTCACTCTCTTCCTCCTGTTCTTTCTCTCTCTCAACCTGATAAGGGGATTGTGGGTATTTTTTCCTAAAGGAGCATGAGCTGTTCTTGCTGCTTGTCGTTCCAACTTAAAAGCTTTTTGTGAGAGCTCTGCAAACACAGATACAGATATGGATGCCTCACAGCGGAGACACAGTTGACCCGCTGCTCGCTACATTCATCGTCAGGCGCAAAACAAGATAATAAATCTATTTGTTGCAAATTGGTGCGTGGGAGTGAGCGCAGAGCTCCCCTGAGTGACCCTGGAAAATTAGAGGCTAAAAAGCGACGTAAAGGCCTCCAGACAAAACCACCCTGAGAGAAGACAGACAAGTTCAAGTATAAAACCCACTGCTGACAGAGAGAGAAGCCAGTAAAGTGATGAAAACTGTATCAAAGCTAAAGCCTTTAATATTCCACCACTAAATTAACTTGCAGGAGTCAGTAACGTAACATCAATCTTAAGTAAGCATACAGCATTTACTTCAGAAAAAAACAGAACTTGAATGTCTAAAAGTGGATTTTTTCACAGAGACAAAAAGTCCCCACAAGAAACACAGGCAACAGCTGGAAATAAGAAAGGGACAGGTGCTGCAGGTTATTTAAGGCCATGAATCTCTAATGGCAAATAGTCTCATTTAGTGTGATTGATGAGGTAATGAGAGACCTAAAGCTTCCGCAAAGACTCATCTCCGAACAGGACAGAACAGGCCTGACGCCCACAAGTCTGGTTCTCCTTTTAGGCTGAGAACCTCTTTTCAGTCAAATCTGACAGCTCGACTGGCCGGTTTGAACTGAAGAAAACACTGAACAACCTTGGCAAAAAAAAAGATCACTAGTCCTATATCCACAGTGTCAGGTTTAAGCCACAGCATGAGCTAATCATTAGCTAAACGTTTGACACTTTATGAAACGCGCTGATGTGCTTTGTTTTGCAAAAAATTGAATGGGAAGATTGATATTACTCTCATGTTTGTCCGTAACTATTAATTAAGCATGGTTAGCGTAGCATAAAGTAACAGTGGAACAACTAGCCTGTCTCCATCTGACGGAAACAAAATGCACCTACCAGACATCTCTAAAGGTCAATATATCATATATATATATATATATATATATATATATATATATATATATATATATATATATATATATATATATATATATATATATATATATATATATATATACACATACATACATACATACATACATACATACATACACATACATACATACATACATACATACATACATACATACATACATACATACATACATATATATATATATATATGAAGCAGCACACTGCAGGTTTCTGCCCAATGAAGCCAGCAGGATCACAGTTTGTACAAAAAGCAGGGAAGCAGTCTTAAGATCACTAAACTGGACAAGCTTGAGTCTTCTGTTCTCCCTTAAGATACTGACCGTAAAGGTCAAAACAGAATTGGGAACAATAATTTGATGGTCTGTTTATGACTAATAACGGTCAAACCCTTGTTTGTCGTAGCTTTTCAAAAAAAACACCAGTAAACCAAAATTTATACTGCACTACACACAGACTTGCTTTAAGTCAGTTTGTCCATGCAACTCTTGCCCATTTTAAAAAGACAACCATTCATTTACTGTACAAGTCAGTGGTTTCATCGACTTCTTTGTCTGTGCCAACCTTTTTTCTTGGATTGGAAGGAGCAATCAGTTTGCTTGCCAGATGACAAACCACTAAACAGTGTACCCACTGTCATAGATAAAAATTCACAAGGTCTGAAATTTCAGCATAAAACGTCTATGAAGATAAAGAGGTCAGTTTCACAGGAAAATTTAGTTTCATACGTAGCAGCTGTTTAAACTCCAAACCTCGCTGACATTTTCTCAATTGCGTAAATGACACAAAATCCAAATGCCACGGTCTGGTTTGTCTCATTAGTGAATCAAAAAGTATCTCTGTATTTGGGCTCCCGTTTAACCAAAATGTCACTAATATAATTTGATGCACTCATCCGCCTATAAAAGTTACAGAGATTGTAAATTTTTCCAGACATGGACTTTTCCGTGAGACAACCATCCCTTGTTCTCTTCTGTACATGGACTCTCCATCTAATATAATGGATTAATTGCATGTGAGTCGGCCAGTAACTGCTGTAATGCAGGGGAATGGATACAGAAGATGTTCAAGAATGGAATATATTAAGCTAAAACTGTGTTCAAAATCACCCCTTTGTTCTCTTAATCACAACTCCCTGTATATGGACCCTGATAGTCTATGCAGTTAGTTCAAGCTAAATGTAATCCCATGCACTGTGGGATTTTTATCAGAGAGTGCTCTTTTCGGGAGCTTTCCATTGCTGAAACTCAGGGTAGGTGCCTGCAGATTTAGAGGAACATTACTCTAATCTGCTACCTCAACCTTTCTGGCTCCAGCTCGGTGTAGAATCTGACAGCTTCAACCATGACATTAACACAGAGTGCACCAGACCAACTAATCATAGTTAACAGACATACATCCTGTTCTATTAGCAAGACTGTTATTCAGAAATTGCCAATACATTACAGTTTATGTTACTGATGGTGATGTTAGAGAGAGGACTGTTTCTCGACAAGAACATAGAGGTCACAAAATTGCGCTTGTTGTCCACTCTGAGTTTAATCAATCAGATCTGAGATTCACATACGACCTGACAACTTCAGCCAGTTTTTTAGGGCTGGTCAGGAGTATGAGGGTACTTCAAACTGTTGTCAGCCTCACCGGAAAACTTAATAGGAAAAGCTTGTTCATACATTATTTTTCAACATAGTCTCCTTTGACTTCAATGCACTTGATTACCGCTGTTCAAGCCTTGCTATCTGGAAGAAGGTCACATCTCGAGTCTCCAGATTCGCTTCAATAGCACGGATGACTTCATCAACAACACTGGTGATCACACAAGTAAGATTTCAGTTTGGGAAACAGAAGTCAGACAGTGCAGGTTGGGTGAGTAAGGTGCACAGGGAAACCGTTCAAAGAAACATTTGTCTCCTTCTGCCAGCTGTACTGTGTGGATGGATGCTTGTCCTGGAGTCAACAACCAGCTCCAAACTTTCCTGTCCTTGCATAGAAATGATGACGAACATTTGAGGTTTTGTGGACACTGATATAAGGCTTTATAGCACACAGTTGTGTCTCAAAATAGAAGTTATGCCCCTTGGACCTACTCTGGAATTGGTACTTTTTCTGAAAGATGTGCAAAGGTCTGTGTCTCCCTAAAACAGCAAGTTCCTGCCATTGAAGATGGCCTATTGAGGACTTTTGGAAGGTCTTGTGCTGAACAGTTAATAAATTTATCATCAGCATTCTCACTTACAAGTGTGCTGCTCAGATGTGTTTACATAAAATAAGAAGTATCAGCTGACGTCTTATATACTGAGCTGTGAGGTATAAGTGAGAAGACAAGTTCATTTAACTGTGTGTCATCTGAATCACACCAGACACATTAGGCTTGAACAGATGCAGCCTGTTTTCAATATACACTACAACACGCAGATATATGTACCGGCGGTGAACGTGGTAGCAGTCATCAGCTATATATGTGTAACAATGTGCGTATGTGATAGACAGTTATGCAGAGAATGAGTGTAGTGTGTGTGAGTGGTAACTTATGCAAGACACTTCTGCTCAGCAGAGAACAACAACTCATTCTGCCAACTGTGAGCCTTCATTAATGTCCCAGAAACTCACTCTTCCTCATCACTCTTCCTCAGTGAAATCCCATTATGCACGGCCAATGAACTAAGCCCCAGTTTCGTAAACAAGTCAAAACCATTTTGACTGAATCAGTTTGAAAACACAATCCGTGTGAAAAGACGACAGCATGTTTGAGTAAACCTGCTGCCAAGTGTTGAAGTACAAGAAGAGGCAGCAGCTGGCAATGGTTTGACACCATCTGCATCGCACAGATATTCAGCTACCCAGTGTAACATCTTCGCCTGCTTGAGTCCAAGGTCTCCTGACACCAGTACAATGGCATCGCTCAAGATGCTGAGGTTAATGACGACTGGCGTTCGGCTGGTAAAATCCCCAAAGTGTAAAACATTGAGTATTTTGAGTTGCTTGACTGCATGTACGTTCAATTAGATCTACTTGTCAGGAACCATGTGCAAAATGCAACAATCTAAAGAAAGAATTAAGATGTTTAGATGGTAATTTAAGTCCAGAAATCATCCACAAGCCTGTGGTTACATATTAGGTTCTGTGAACATGAAACGCATGAAAATCCTAAGTTTGTGAGCCAATAGAAAATATTTGTGGTTGAACAAAGAAAAATTGGGTGTCAAAACAAAATTGTGCATAATTTATATTAACAGTGAGGTTGTACAAAGGCATGAAGAAGAAAAGAACAATAATAGGAAGAGTGACTTGTTTTTTTGGAATTTGCAGATTGTTAGCAGAAGATTGTGTGAAACTCTGTTCTCAAAGTTCCTGCACTGTGTATGACACTGAATTGGAAGTATAAATCTTGACCTCGCATTACACATTTTAGATGCATTTCAGAATATTTAATCATGGGATATTAATATTTTTTCTAGTAATATTTTCTACGCAATTACAGACACAAGATTTCATCACAATTCCTCATAGAATGAAATACAAAACAATTGAAGTATGGGAAACAATGAAAATATATCCACACATTACAAATCACACGAGATTTCCTTTCTGACCACAGTTAAAATCTTTAATTTCATTAAATTCCAGGGAAAACTAAAGCTACGCTGAGACACGCCTCAAATATTTGGCGAACTGATCGAACAGCTTTAGTTCGAATAATTACAGCAAATTTTGGTGTGGTACTGATTTTATGAAATGAATCCAAAAAAACTGTAGATCTCTGCCTTAGATTTCTATCCCTAGACAGAACATTCACCACAAAGT
Organism: Amphiprion ocellaris; assembly: GCF_022539595.1. Taxonomy (NCBI): domain Eukaryota; kingdom Metazoa; phylum Chordata; class Actinopteri; family Pomacentridae; genus Amphiprion; species Amphiprion ocellaris. The sequence continues at coordinate 15,522,700 of NC_072780.1, read as the reverse complement.
CATTACAGCAGCTTACAAACCAGATTTGCCGGAAGAAAACTCTAAATGAGCACTAAGGGCCTCTCTGATTGATGATTAACTTGATTTCAGTGAAGTTGAATCCAAGGTTTGATGTCATTTTCTTCTCCAGCAGCTGGCAGGACGTGCTTAGCTGAGACTGTCACAAGTTTTGAATTATAGATTGGATGCGGTGACGTTTGAAAAAGAAGTCTATTGTTAGCGTGAAAGTTGAGGTTGTTCTTGTTTCAAAATGACAGGCATCGAATCCCCCCCACGCCCAGGGTTGAACTAATGACAAGGTCACACACAGGTCTGTTTATGTGTGTGCTGTTTAACAGTATGGGCTGATGCTTTAATTGAATTTAGGTGGCAATGCAGGAAGCCAATGCACTCAGGCTCATTACATAGCAATCCAAACACGCAGGCATTGTATAATGGAGACAGAAAATCACTCTGACATACTACAAGCTACAGGAGGACTTCGAAGAGCTCTACAATGATGCAGCTTTAACCAAAAATGTTTTCATGAAAGCTGCACTGATTCATATTTTTGACCACTTGGGGACAGTGTAACACGGCGTTATATAATTTTATGGAGTTGCTGTTTGAATCAGCAGTTGCCTTTTTACACAGTCAGTATACACGGTGCAACATGAGCGGATGTTTGATGTTTTGTTTATGGCCACATGAAAAGCAACTCCAATAATTTACTGCCTTTAGCTTGTCTTCTTCTCATGCTGAAAATAGCTGCCTGCTGCTACTTTAAACTATATGACTTAGGGTGGATTTTACAGGCTGGAAAATTGTGAAAGAGGCTAAAAGGCTCCTTGAAGATGAGCAGAACTGCAGAGCGAGATGAAAATTCTCTGCAAGGGAGACCCTCCACACTACACAAGGTATTTGATCTATTGTTTGTGTAAAATTGTTGATTGGTGCAGCTTTAATTAAGCAAAGCGTTGCAAAGGAACATGAAGGTATTAAGTGGTGTAATGAACCTAATGCTGCTCTCAGCGATGACTGGAGTAACAGAATTTGTTTCCCAGTGGCACTTAAATTAAAACTGGGTCAAGTCACAACAGTAGAGCAAAATTACAAATCCTTTTGTTGCATGCATGCCTGAGACTAGCGAACTGACTGAAGATCAGTTAGAAGGAATTATCCTTCCTTGACAGTATTCTGGGAATGCCGTCCAATAGCTAAATATTCCCATGCCGCATTCAGGGCCAGAATAGGGAGTCTAACCACAATTGCATGTCGCCAAAAATGTCCTTTCCTTAAGGGCGAGAAAACAAAAGTTCCTGCTGCTAAAGGGCATGAGAGGACAGGAAAGAGGAAGAAGGTAATGATCAGCTTTCATCTCCAAAGATCACCGTGGCAACACTTTGGTGCAACAGGCCAGAACATGATGTTGCAGGTGAAAAAGTGATGAAGAGCACTAAAACAGGCAGACCCACACAGATGGTATTGCTCTTGATAAAAAGCCTGATGGCACAGGAGGGAGGAGGAGAGTGACGAAAGACAGGACTTCTCACTGTCTTTTAAACTAAGGGCTTAACACTTAGTCTGAAGCACAGGAAAAACATTATAGGTGGGGAAAAAAAGAAGAAAAAGCACAGAAGTTGGTTTAGGAATAACTGACTCTTACTTTTTCCTATTGTTTTGTCTCATATGGTGGGAAGTACAGCTCTTAACAAAATCTTAAAAACTAACCAAAAGTAATGGAATGGACCTTGGACAGGTTGAAGCTATATATGCTTAATTTCATATAACTTTTGACTTTTTGTAAATTCTAATTTAACCAATATGCTTTTTTTTCTGGCTGGAAATGGCATGAACAAGTGACTAGAAACTATAAGACATTCAGTTAGAGATGTTAATGATGAATTTGAACTGTTGGAGATTTCTTTTTTTTTTTTTTTTAACAGATTTAGTAAATATGTCATGTTTAAAGTCTTTCAAATTTGTAGATTTTTTAAAAACACATTTTCAGAATACGCACGTTCTATATCATTCCAAAGTGTTCTGTCCATTTCTACCATGTTCTAGAGCGTTCTCACGCACAATAAACTGAGGACTGCTGACACAGCAGTTCTCCAGTCAGTTACTAGTCAACGGCAAGTCATGATTCAACCAAAGAACTTAGTAAGCCGCAATTAAAGTTCATCACTGAGAAAGAGTTGGACTTTGTGGCTGCTCACAAGATGGTGAATACTGTAAAGCTATATCTGAGTGTTTTAAAGTGCCAAGGACACAATGCAAAGCAGAATGAAAAAGTACAAGGACTTTCACATTGAAAGATTGTGTGGTTAGAAGCTAAAAGTGACCCCTGCAGTTGTAGGAATGGTACTAAGAGAGGTCAAAGAGATTCTAGATGATGCTGAGCAGTCCTGGTACCAACATCTCTGCAGAAGGTTGGTCTACATGGACACAGGAGGACTTCACACTTCTTCAAGACAAACACAAAAGCTCACCTGGACAAAAAAGAAACTTTTTGTTCACAAATTCTGTGGTCAGACAAGACAAAAATTTAGTTGTTTGGAGATAGGAATGTAGTGTTTTTTGGCAAAAGAAAGAAGAAACCCCAAGAACACCATCCCAACAGTCAAGCATGGTGATGGGAATGTAATGCACTGGGGGTGTTTGGATTAGACAGTCTGCAGAAAAACTAGTCCTTGGCCAGCATTGGACCTTGTAACAAGACAATGACATGAAACATATAGCCAAGTAGCCAAGAAATGGTTTCCTGAAACAAAATCAATATTTCTGGCCAGAGTCCAGACCAGAATCCCAACCAGAAACTGTGGAAGAGCTGAAGACCGCAGTGATGGCAAGAAAGCCTTTAAACGTCAAAGTCCTGGAGACCATCACTAAAGAGAGGTGGAACAAAGACTTTGCCACTGATAGTGAGAAAGGGTTTGAATAATTTTGGACAGGGTAACTGTGATCAAAATGTAAAAAAATAAGCAAAACTAAAACATAGAAACGGTTCAAATGTATCTCCAACACAGTGTTGTACCACTTGTTTATGTCACTATAGCCCAAAGAAACCTATTGGTTAATTAGAAAATCCAATATAAACCAAAATTTGGCATTGGTATTAGTAGTTTTGGGATTAATTGCATGTAATGTACTTATATGTATAGGTATTACATATCTGCATGTAAAGCAGAGGAGAGCAGTGAGGTGCACAAAGGGAAACATCTACATAACATAGCAGATCAGCACTGGAAGATGAGATGGGGTGAGGCGTAGGAGGGCCAGATAATAGCAGAAACGAGAAGTCATCCTCTCTTTATCCAGCTGCGTGTTGCCTAAGCTCTCAGCGGGGACTCCATGACTTTGACAGTGGCACAGAGTAAATGGGATCTTCAAAGGAGGACCAAGAAGAGAGCGTCTTAGCCCCGCTTACAGAAATCAAAAGGCTTAGGCAAGCCTTACCCAGCAGGATAATGGAAAATGGAATATCACACCCAGCACAAGACAGTTGTAATGAAAATGGCAGGGAAATCTGCTGGCAGCCTTGTTCTCGAATTATGCACAAGACTATACAGTGTGTTCCTCCCTTTTCCTGTCCTCATTATATTCTCTAGACTAGAGTCACCTTCTTCCCATTGTCCCTCGGTAATTCTATCTTCAGTTTCACTTTCCTTCACCTCTTATTCCTTCATTGTCCACAAAGCTACAACTATTCCGCTTTCAAGGTCAAAGGTGAGCAGCCAGTGTAAATCTTTTGTGTCCACATGCAAATATTTCTCCTTTCCAGTGATGGAAGATAAGAACGATCCAAGGTCAGGAAGATAGCCACACAAAGCAGAGAGGGATGTAGAGGAACTGAAAAGCTACAGCAAGGGGGTAATAGGCTCTGATATTTCAGGTCTACAGTAATGTCGGTTTATTGATGGGTCATTTGACATCTTAGTGAAGAAATGCTCCGAATCAGACTGATGAAATCCAGCTGGGGTTCTCCCTGCAGAGTTTACAGTTATGCAAAAGTAATATGAAACATCTGGAGACTCATCAGCTGCTTCACTTGATTTTAAAAAGGGCCCAAGAAAGATAGGATGACGGTGCAGAGACAGTGTGTAGGGGCTTGTGTCTGGCTCCATCTGCATCACTGACCACCTGTGGATGCGAGTTCATAGTGACGTCGTGCTCACATTTACAGATAAACAGGTAATATCGCTTGGTAAGGTATTATCTAATGACATACGCTCAGTCTGGAGAAATGTTTACCAAAATGTGACTTTTCAGCAGCTACTGAGAAGCATAACCTCAAGAAGAAAACACTCCCATGTATGACCTTGAGCATAAAAACAGAAAAATCCTAGCAGTCAAAGTGTGACATCCAGTCGTTTCTCAGTCTGTGAAGTGCTAAAGCCCTGGACATAAACAACCTCTCAGGTGTTGTGAAGGACGCCAGGCAGGGCTCAGCTTTGGAACGAGCCCAGAGCCACAGAGATGACACATGTTTCAGGAGCACAGTGAGGATCTAGTTCATCTCCTGCATGTTTCTCTGCTACAACAGAAAGCACTGTGCTGCCTTAACTGCATCTTTAATCCATTAGCTATGCTTTACTACTGTAGAAAAAACCCAACACAACTTAAAAGACAATTTCATCAACCGACATGAACATGTACACCACGATATGCAGTACAATGCACTACCTCCTTTTCTCTCTTGCTCTATGTGGCTTCATTTTTGTTATTGTGTAGCAAGAAAGCAATTACAATCACCTCAAAAGCAGTAATTGAGTCTCATTCTGACATGCTCTGAGAAGTTGTGTTTGTGTGCTGGATGGGTGCCCATGCGTAAGGAAATGGGTTGGAATGTAGGAATGCATTCACACCCCGAGTTTCTGAATAAACTACCCATGAATGAGGTGGCGAAGAGAAGGAGACAATCACACACACCCACACAGACATCGACCACCCTGACAGCAGATGTGTTTGCATGTCTAGCATAGTCTATCTATTTTGTACACAGACACACACACATGCCATCCTGATGTTTGGATAAGAGACATTCTTGCTTTACTAACAGCTGATGAGTAACTCCGTGCCCTTAACACACAGGGTTCGCTACTCCATGGAAAGCAGCAGCATCAGGGATCAAATTCAGATGCGATGGTGAGGCGTAAGATGTGCAGAAGGTTGAAGATAAATATCGAGATAACAAAATCCAAACCTCTTTTGTAAAATACAGAATTCAACATAAGAGTGTTGCATTTATTTCATTTGGAAGTGTAGCTGTAAAAAAAGACACAACCACAGGAAAAAATGGAAGTCTGTTAAAAGCTCATTAGTCTTCATTGTTACCGCTGTTTGGCTCCAGCCAGTGATGCTCATATTTCATGTCGGCAGTAATGTAATCTGCTGATCAGAAGCCTCTTTTTTATTCACTAATCATCATCTTTATTTCAAAATGAAAAGCAAAACAAGAAAGTTTACAAAAATTACCATATTTGATAACTTTGATGAGTGAACATTAGCGACCCAACAACCCCTAATCAAGAACTGAAAAACAAGAGATGGGGTAAAATGATCGGGTGTAACAATCACAGCAACAAAAAACAGGATAAAAATAGACTTGGCTGAAGACAGAAAATATGAAACAGAAAGCAACACATGAGAAAAGATTATGTCGGCGGCACCCCTCGAGAAAAACAAATCTCAGTGGCGGAGCATTATCTGACAATCTGTCTGTGTCAGTGTGTGTTGAACCAGTTTGTCAGGTGTTTTTTGTTGCTTCAGGGCCAGTTAACAGAGACAACGATCAGCGTGGGACAGGCTAAGCTCTATTTTCCACTGCAGGTATAGTGGCCTGGCAGTGACAACACAGAGAGTCATGAAATAATGCTCTCTCCCACCCACACACATATAATCACACACTGTGGCATGAAGGTGGATGGATGGAAGTGTGGTGAAAAGGAGCAGCAGAAAAGGTAAACTCAGTGTCAGTCGTAAATTCAAACGCTCTGTTAAATCCGTCAGCAGGAAAAACAAATCGGCAGAACAAAAACAGAAAAAAAAAAAACACTTTTGCCGACACGCAACCCTCTTCTGCACACTCATGCAATAAGCAGGATGCCTTGAAGCTGACGAAGGTAAAGTCAGCATGAGAATATTGTCATTCTGCACCTAAAAAGCTTACGGTAGGAACTAATTCACATGACCACACACACAGCTGACTACACAAGTCAGCTTTAGCCTCATCTATTCTCAAACTCCAAGCCCAATTTTACAATCGACAAAGACATTCCTACAAGCAGCTCTCCTCTTACCTGTTTTAAGTTTGTCTGGAGGTCCAAACAGCCATAAGCCGGTGGGATTTTCCCGGTTGGGACTCAGGCACGGAGGGGAAGACAAGTTTTTATCTGTCTGGACCTTCTTCTTCTTCTGGATGCTGTTCCCCATTTTGGGGCAGTCCTGCAGACCCTAAAGCGGGTCTACCATCTCGTCGTCCTGTAGCATGACATCTGTATTCCTACTCTTGAATCCCTCGTTCTCCGGCATGAGCGTTCACTCTAAGTCAATAAAAGCCCTCCTGAATCCCTGTGGTCAAATCATTCCTGCTGATTCAGCCCTGCTGACACACACACACACACACACACACACACACACACCACAGTATCCTTGCTAAAGACCCACTGACACCATTCCTATAAGACAAACAAGCTCCAGCTGTCACTCTATCATAAAAGCAGATCCAGCAAGTTAAAAAAAAAAAAATGCAACACACACATTCAAATCAGTCCTCTTCTCCAAGCTCACACACTGCTAGTCGTGTACATCCAGCTGCTGGAGCAACATCCAACACTGACAAGCTCAAGTGTGTGTGTCTGTGTATGTATGTGATTGTGTGTGTGCCCCTCCCACTCACTGCCTCTGTGATCGCTCTGCTCCCGAGCTGAGAATTCACACAGCTGAGCGTTGTCAGTGTCAGAGAGGGCTGAAAACACAAACACACACTTAGCTCCATCATATGGACCATTCAATGATTGACAGTTTTCTCTCGTTGATGAAGGCACCTCCACGAATTTTCTCTTACACTGAGTGGTGATCAGTGGTCTTTATTCCAAACCATTAGGAGCCCAGCTGACAGATCCTGTCAACACAATGTAGTGATGGAGAAAACACAGAATTCTCTGTCACACACACAGTCGTGCACACAGAAAGCCGCTGATGGGAATAGAGCAGCGTATCAGTCGTGTTTATGCTTTGGACCGAGGAACAAAAATAAGGAATAAATACTGAGATAAAGGCAAGAGTGCAGACTGAAAACACCAAAGGGATGCTTAATATTTCAGCTGACAGGTGCAGCTCTTCTGTCAGGCACCTTTTGAAATTCCCCACACACATGTGGACGTACACATGCCGATAGAAAACCAGGAAGAGCAGGATCCGTGCCGGTCAGCCAGTCAGACAGATCAAAGCTTGTTTTGCGATGAGAACATTCCAGCTAAGCTTAGAGGAAATACAGATGCTGAGCCAGACGGGTGAGTTACGAGAAAGAGAGATGATGGGGAATTCTGGAGAAATAACTTCACTAATGTTAAATAGGGCACCAACTAACAACAAAGAAACCAGTAGTCACATTTAAGGGTACAACACTGCAGCAATCTTTACTGAAATTTGTCCTCTTCCTCATTCCCTCTGCCTCCTCACATCTACTCCTAAAAATAAACATATCCGACTTGTTGAAAAGTCCCTGAATACTGTGTCAGTGATGATGTCGTGGCCTTAACTAAATGCCGGTCTCACATCTTGTGGATCGATCCAGAACGAGGTCAGAGAGAGACATATGGAAAGAGAGAGAAGACACCATCGGTACGCTGCTCGTATCATGCGAAACAGAGATTCTTCGTAGCGGAACAAAATGGAGGAAGAGGAAGGGAGAGAGATGATGAAGAGCAAGAAAATGAAACCACACACACCCTTCATCGTGGTCACCCTGTTCATGCTTCCTCCCACCACCCCTCCATCTCTGACTCCTCTGATGTACTGCTAGAAGATGAAAAGCCTCCAATAAAAAGCAGATTTACTATCTGGGGAGGGAGAGAAGAGGGGGGTTAGTGTGGAAGAAGAGAGCTGCCAGGCAAAGAATTTACAATCCCGAGAAGAGGCATCGATTTGAATCTGAGGAGCAGGAGGACTGACTGGGAATTCCCAAATATGAATCATGAATGCTTAGAGTATATGTGTTAAAATGCAGGAGAGAAAAAGGCAGATGTGTACGTATGATATCACTCGAACTTCCGTTTGTGGATTGTAAACTGATCTGCAATAAAACGCTCAGAAAGACGTGCTGCCTCCTAATGCAGAACCACACCCAGTACATTTGTGCTGGTCGAGTACTCTGAGCTCCCTATCTCATCTGTCATAGAGAGCTATAAGAGCGCACTTAGTGGGTGTGTGTGTGTGTGTGTGTGTGTGTGTGTGTGTGTGTGTGTGTGTTGGATGCTCTGTACCCTGTCCTCACCTATGAGCTGCCAAACGTGCCCCAGATACATTTAAATATGAGAGTGATCAAAGTGTGTGTCATTGTCAAGAGAGATTTTAGGAATTGACAGTTGCAGGGAACTCAAAGGAGAGCAGAGTGTCAGTGTGTGCGTGTGTATGTGTGTGTGCACGTGCACATGCATACTTTAAAGGGCATATGTTTGGAGGAATGCCGTTGTCAGGGAATTCTTGTCAGAGAACACGGTTGTCAGGGTGACCATCACCAAGGTCTTAAGACACAATTACGGGATCTACCTTTGGAAATGTTTTTGTCTCTGTACTTTTGTTAATGTGTGTGTGTGTGTGTGTGTGTGTTTGTGTGTGTGTGTGTGTGTGTGTGTGTGCGTGTGTGTGTGTGTGTGCCTGATCTCACTAATAGTGGCCTGAATAGGAGCATTCAGTGTTTAAAGAAAGTCCTTCTACCTTGTAAAACAGTATATGACCTTGATCATATCGCTTCACCTTGGTACGAGTCTTTACAGTTACATCCTCACTAGTGGATTTAATAAACCCACTAACACCAGCCCAGCACTCCCATCTTGTGGCAAAGCTCAGCTATCACCACAAAAACCCCCTCAGGACAAACAGCAGTGATGCAAAGCTCTTTGTAATCATAATAATTTAATAATCAGAGCTGCAGACCTAAAAGAGCAACAGTTTCTTCCTGTATTCAGACCTGCAGGTCGACTCTAACCGGCAACATCTACTGGCAAAAATAAGCAGATGCAGAGGTTAAACAGGCCAATGAGCGCCATCTACAGGCAAGAAAAAGGAAGGAGTGGTGCGATTGTTTTCTCTTTGGTGTAGCTGCAGTGTCAATGAATGAGAATGTGTGTCTGAGGTGCCAAATGTGATGAGCTTTGTTAACTGCTGTGCATTTTCTACTGAATAGCGGCAGAAATACAAAGTTCATGCTGCTCTGAATGTCACCATGTGTCCTTCGTCCTCCTGGTTGGTTTGTCTCCTAAACGGGAATGCAAAGACTGAAAAAAAGGCAAAAGAAAACAACTATGTAAAAATGGTGTTGGATAATTTAACTACAAACCAAAAGCGTTTTTCAGTTTGTACAATAGTTGGCCAGGTGACTGTTCTTTCACAGTAAAACTTTAGCCATCCTCCTGCAGCTTTAATCTCTGTTCTAGGCTCCGACCACCAGATGAGCACACACTGCAGATGGGCAACAATAATCTTGACAAAATTAAGCATTACTTTGTGGCTGTACTCATTGTTCAAACCCTACTCTCTCAAAAGAAAGCCCTCCATCTAAACCATTTCTCCACCACACCTTTTTATTAATCCAATCTTACATGTTCAAGAAGAGCCTGTGAGTGGCTAAAATGTCTTGGCTGGATTTTCTAAAGCCTGAAAATGGAGCCAGGAAGAAATGCAAAAGTCTCAGTTCCTCTTCAGCCACTTGAATTAAAATATACTGAAAGGTTAGTATTTAAAGTCCTGCCTACCGCAGCTTTAAGGGCTTTTTTGGGATTTTCATGTACAAGTAATCCCTTGTGCTGTTACAAAGCTGCAAACTCAACTGTATATTATATATTTATCCACTAGAGACAGAATCCTGTTACATTTTTATTAATTATTGTATTAAAGCTAGCAGTTAATATAGATCATTACTTAAATATACATTATACACCCTTAAAGAAAACTGCAGCTATAAAAAAAAGTAACTATCATAACCTGCAGCTGTTAAATTACAGAGTTGCAATGATTAGTAATTTAACCCTTTAGCCAATAATTGCTGATTTCAGCTTATAAAATAGAAGGTTTCTATGTCTTATATGATATTAAACTGAACGCAACTGAGTTTTGGACTCTGGGAAATGAGGACAATTGACTTTGCTGAGCCTCTAATTACTTTCCTTGCTTGTAGGTGGTGACATAAACTGCCGTAGCCGATGATGTCACTTTCCCATTGCTAATGTGAGATGGCATTTACAGACAACACAGGTCCCGAGGAGAAGCCTGCTAAATATAAGTATCCAAGCCTGACAGTTTGTAAGACCACTAGAGTCCAATCAGATGATCAATCATGCTGCAGCATAGATCAGAAACAAACACGAGCTAAAGTGACATCGGTTAGTGTTCCAAGAGGCTGTACCAAGTGCAAGTTAACAGAACATATAAGGCCTCAAGTGTTGCTTTACTCAAGACTTGGATTCCTGAGTTGCTTTGTCATCGTGGTGACTATTCTTCTCTTTGCAGAGGAAAAAATGTCAGAAAGACGGAACACGCAGCTGGATCAGGTAAACAGTGTTCAACAGGTGTATCTGTTACATCACATTACATAACAAAAACCACACACACACACACACACACACACCTACACACACACCTACACACACACACACACACACATACACACACACACACCCACACACCTACACACACACACACACACACACACACACACACACACACACACACACACACACACACACACACACACACACACACATAGTCTTCAGGGCAAATCAGTTGTACATCCTTGTGTATACAGACTCCCACTCCCTCAGTCCCACGCTGATGTCCTCCAGCTGCTTCCCCGCCACATCAAACACACCCAGTCCTATAAAGCAACCCATTACCTTTGATTCCGTAAACATGAACTCTGGAAAAACACTGGATGATGAACACAAGTCATTTCAGCGACCTCTTCCTGCCTAAATGTATCAATGATATTTGTTTTGACGAGATGTATGCATGTTTCTCTGAAGAAAAATATCTGAAGAACTGCTAAAATTAGCTGTATCTTCTATTCCCGACAGTAAATAGGACTAAATTCATTGTCACAAATGGGGATAGGGACCTACAAATACTTTCATATTCAAGTGACTTTTCAGTATTTGTTTTGTTGTGCATGTGTGAATGTGTTTTGTTGGGTTCTATCAACATGTGGGTGAAACAACATTTGACAATACGGATTTAATATGAACAGTGGAGGGCTGTGGCCTCAATTCTTGGTTTGTGTTTCTGGCTTTTCCGTGTTATTTCCATTCCTTCTCCTGCAGCACATGTCTGCATGCTACCGTACTGTAAATCCTCCTCACATTAAACATGACTTGAAAGACAAATAATGTTTCACTCCGACATCACAGCCGGACCCTATTGTTGCCTCACGGTATTGCTGCCACAGCGACGTGTTCCTCACAATGCCGTTGCCTGGGAGACGTTTACCTCAGCAACGTAGCTTTAGGTCTGCGGTGACGGATGAGGGTTGGAGCTATCTGCTTACCCAGGTAAAATTACCTCGCTCATCCAAGTGTGTGTGCGAGCAGTGAATGATGATGACAAGGGCACATAGTGGGGTTACATTAAACTTTCACACACCTCCATCTCTGCTGCACACTTTTCTTTGCCCTCCACTCGCTGCTTTCATCCTGTCAGACTGTATTAAAGTAGCCCTGAGTTGTGGCCTGTAAAAGAGCTAAGTGCTGTATACAATGTTCTCTATGTAATGAGATGCTTGCTCTTCAATTACGCTGCTGGGTCTGTAATCTACATTATAGTTTGTGAATCTACACACCCTGACTGCACTTTGTGATGTGGCAGCCACACACACACACAAACACACACACAAACCCAGATAGAGAAAATCAAGCAAAGAATGGGATCCATTACAAACAGATTTACAAGGCCTTCGTTTGTGATACAGTAAAAAGCGTTCTCATACAGACATGCACACGCGCGGCTTGCAGAAAACAATGACTACACACACGGGCACACATGTGGAATCCCGGGGATTGCGCAAAATGACCTCACTGCTCAAACAGCCAGCAGCCAAAGATGGGCTGCGCTGGACAAAGCAGGTAGTTGCGGGGGGCTCTATACGCCCTTGTGTGTGTTTGTGTGTGGAGGTGATGTAATGAATGTTGCCGCTGGTTTGGCGCCGCCCTAAGCCCGGCAATATGCCGCTGACACACAAACACTGAGATACCCTCTGATACAGGGTAGCACTCGGTCACACACCCTCACACACAGCTCTGCAGACGTCCGCACACAACCGTAAACACACCCTGATTACATGGTAAAAAGCAGCGACGACCAACACACCCACACTGGTGCTGAATAGAGGGTGTTAGGCAATCTGAGAAGCAAATCAAAAACAGTAATATGCTGTAATGACTGCGCAAAGAAACTGCAAAAACCCGAGGGTGAGAGAGAGGGATGTGTGTGTTTGTGTGTGTGTTGAGAAGTCGCTCTAATTAAAAAAGCATTGAGAGAGTGTTCCCTAAGAGTCCTCAAGACTGAATGGGGCTTTGTGATTCGTTGTAATCTCTCCTCTTCATCGCATAACTCTAGGCCCAATCTGGCATCCAGGCTGCCATGCACGCTCACGAGCACGCTCACAGACCTTGACACACACACAAAGCGCTCTGATACACGGCTCCGAGGAATTCAGTACATCAAAGACTGTTTTTTTTTTTTTTTTTTTTTGTAGGAGAAGAATCTCTGAAAAATATAACCCACAGCCAGTGCTGGACTGCAGAGCTCTGGGTCACAGAGAAGCAGATCTGAGAGAATCATGCAGGGATGACACAGTTAATGTCAACCCACCAGCAAAGACATAATACAGTAAAGAGGACATGTAAGTAACCCATCATAAAGATGCACATGACTGACAGCAAGTATTTTACAAAGAAACAGGAAGGTGCAGTGGATCGCCAGAGAAAAACAGAATCACTGTGAACTTTGTGGATATAAAGAGTTGAATGTTAGTCTTGTCCACACATTACAAGATATACAATAATAAACTAGAGCAGGTGTCAAACATACGGCCCACGGTCCAAAAGTGGCCCGCTTGAGTTTCCAATCCGGCCCAAGGAATGACTTTGCAAAGTGTAAAAATTGCAGAGAATACATCAACTGCAAATTGTAAATGTGTAAAACTGGAAATTTAAAATAATTTATAGATGTTGACAAGTTGTTTTGATCATAAACTGTTATATCATTCAGTTCCAGATACCTGTGCTTTTGTAGATACACAGTCATCTGTAAGTTCTACTACACAAATGATAAACTGAGGCATAAAACTGTTGAAGTTGCACTTATTACTTAAAGGAATTTCAGGTTTTTCATATTTGTTTTGTACAAAGATACTTCATTAAACGTGAACATTTTCAGAATTGTACTTTGTTGCACTAAAACAAAGTTATTTATAGGTTATTATGCTGTGACTATACTGGTCTGGCCGACTTGAGATCAATTTGGGCTGTATGTGGCCCCTGACCTAAAATGAATCTGACACCATTAAACTAGAGCATTAAAGCCACTGACAGGTAAGGTGAATACAACTGATCATCTTATTATAATGCAATGCTCTGCTGGTGAACTTTGGGTTCTGGCACTCATATAGATGTTACTTTAACATGTACTGAAAACCTAAACAATGACCAAACACATCCCTCATATGACAATGCCACTCTCTAACAGCAGCGACCTCCCCCAGCAGGGCTAGGCAGCCTGCCTCACTGCAAAACACTGCTCAGCATCACCTTGAGGATCATGAAAAATAAAGCATTGACCCAGCCTCCAAACTCTGAATCTCAGTCTCAGGTAAGAGCATCTGCAGGATGTGCTGAAACAAGCCTGGTACATGGAGGCTCCATCCTGCAATCCGACATCCTGGTGCCAAACACAGCAGGACTCACCAAGAGGTCCCTTATCCATGCTCCAATTGGTCAGAGCTGTTGAGGTCCAATATTAGACATGTGGTTTAAATATGTCTAGTATGGCTGTTATAAGAAGTGAAATAATGCACTACTACTTTGTTTTCTTTGGTCCATTTTAAGCAGTTCACATTAGTGCAGAAATTGGGGGGAAAAGAGGACATAGGATGTGAGAAGGACAGTAGGGCCAGAGTGAAACTTTATAACACCGTTAGAGGCATCATCTCCCTAAGTTCAAACAAGCTCGCACAAACCACGTTCAAACTGACGTCTGTGTGCAGCCCAAAATTACAAGAGCAGTCAATGAATGAAATACGTAGATATGACCTACTGTGCACATAAAAAACAAGAAAAGCCGAGATGTACCCACAAACAAAATGACCTTGCGCTGAGCACAGGCATGTGTTATGCATGTGTACGTTATGTTCAGATATCGAATCGCGTGATCTAAATATGTAGCGGGCGGCAGGAATTGATGGGACTCAGAAACATCCCCACAATTTAATCAAGTGTTCCTTGCAGCATTTCCGATGGAGAAGTCCCGATAAGTCAGCAGCAGTCGATTTTTAGTAGGAGCGCCATCAAGTGATCGTCAGCAGGCAGCCGATGTAGCGTTCATTTCAACAAATCCAAGGATACAGACTATAAGCTGCATCATTGCCAAAATCTAATCAGTTGGTCCTTGTGTCATTTCTGACCTCCCCTGAAAATTTAATCCAAATCCGTCTGTCCATTTTTGAGTAATGTTGTTAAGAGACAGACAGACAGACAGACAAACCAACGCTGATCATCACATAGCTCTGCCGAGGCTCCGCCTCCTTGACGGAATAACAAAGTCCTCCAAGTGGATTTAATCAAACTAGAAAAGCAGTATAAGAACAACACAACAACACACAACTGACCATTTGTTGTTCTGAAGGAAGGATAATCAAGTCTTAAGTCTGCCACATGCTAATGATCTAAACATACTGACTAGCTAAATATCAACAACATTAATTTTCTAAACAGGTTATGTGAATTGTGCAAATTGTATTTCTTTCTTCTGCAGTCTTTGCTTGACTTGTAGATAATAAGATAATATTTTTTATAGTTAGAACAGAAAAAGCAAAAGCTTTCATCTACACATACTTGTACAAACTATGTAGGAGACTTCAATCTAAATCTATGTAGGTTTGAAATGAAATAATAAACCAAAGCAAAAGCAGTATAGCCACGTAGACCCAGCTGTTGGACAGAGGTGAGTGTTCGGAGGTGTGTGTATACTTGTGTTTGCTGAAAATACGTTGTGTTTGTGTGTAACTGCATGTGTATCAGTGAGAGCTTATCTGGTACATACTAATTCTTTGTCTCCTCAGGTCGACAAAGTCGCCCAACGGGTTTAGAAAGAATGAACTGCAGCCACAGAAAAATAAAAGTGCAATGCACCAATTGTTTACTGGTGGGAAAAGACTTTCCTCACTTTCTGTTTTCAGACAAAGTGCCAAAGAAATCAAGTCCAAACCTAACAATGTGCTCACACACACATAAAAACAGGTGAGATAGAAAGACTGGCGGTTTGTAGTTGTGAAATCTTATTAGTGATCTTTTGCTGGAATAGGAGGCTCCAAAGGCTACATAGCTTCTGTGGATGGTGAATGTTTTGACAAAATGTTGGTAACAACTCATATTCAAATAAACAGCTGCTTTTGGAATATTTTAAGGATTAACACAAAACAGGCAAATCATTCTGTCCACTGGCCAATTTCTGCTGTAATTTCACAGATATGTCTTCAAATTCAAACTTTCACTTGATAGTAAACACATCTTAAGTTGTTTAGAGCTCGCCTCCAGTGACTCTCTATCTACTTTAGTCACCAGAAAGCTAAGACAATAGTTACTAAACAGAAAACACAAGTGGAAAAAAGCAGTAACTCGACATAAATACAACCTATTTATGACTTTCTGCAATCTGTTTCTTGTCATGCCTCTCAGTGGTCCTCTTTAGTCTTAAAATGGAAAATCACTGACACCAAATGCCCAAAAAATATGGTTCCCACACATTCTTCACCTCCGCCTTTGACCACATCCTCTGCTGGGGAATTATTAGCACTACTACTAGTTAATCCTTGGTGTCAGATGGAGTCACTGTTGTGACTGTGTTCTACACAGACCTCACAGAACCACAATATAGGGCATAAGAAGGGATCATGGAAGTCCCTTTTAGGCGGAACAAGTACAAAAACCACAAAGGAGACCAGCCAAAAAAAGTTTGAAAGACTGTGAATCTGGATTTCCAAGGGTTACTACAGTAACACATGCACACACACAATGACAGAAGAGAAAAGGATGGGTTTAGGGGTGGAACAAAAACAGGAAATGGGGACTGTGGGTAATCTCTGTGCTGCCGACCAAGCAAACGCATCAGTAAACAGAAAAGGGGATTAGACCCCTGCGTCAGTGTATTTGCGTGTGTCACATTTGGCATTATATAAATGTCCAGACTGATGTTCAGACAATAACAAAAGTTCTCTCAACTTTAAATCTTAATCCAAAAGTCAACACATTCTTCAGGAACACATCATAACCACACAGACTGCGATCATAACAGACAAAACAAGACAAAATTATACTGCATAGTCACCAAACAAGCACAATGCGCCTTTAAAACGCTGATCCTGAACTAACCTTAACCTCGACAAGGAATATGCATGACAAGCTGTGACAGAATTTGTATTCATCTTTTTATGGGGAAGACAAACTTCTATTATTGATATTAGAATGACTTTCTGTACATGATCCTCTCTTACTTCATTCAGCTGCTGAGAAACAACTTTTGCAGTTTTACTATATAGCAAAATTAGCGATTTAACGTAATGTTTTCTTAACAGTTTACTAACTTGTTTTTAGACACTTTGTGGAAGTGCAACAAACTGTAAAAACAATACAAGCATTTATTAATACTTATAAAGCTGTTATAGAGAATATCTTAGCCAACAAGTGCACATTTAAACTTCCAGCGGACACAGACATTTGTGTTTCTATAAATGTAAAATTTCAGCTCCTTTTGACTCTTTTTCTATCTTAACTAAATCCTAAGGAGGTCTCTTGAAGTGCTACTGAAACAGCACTACTATGAATCAGCTTCACAATTACTAACTACAGAATGTCTCTCTCTTATTCAGTGTTGGATGAGTTGCGTACAGTGAGGTTTTTGCTGAAAACAGCTGGCTGCTGTGGCTAAAAATTATGTCCATGAAAGCAGGGAGAGAGAATGGAAACTGCAAAAGTTAGGGACCATAAAAACAAAACAAGTATGAAGCTGAGTGAATAAAAGGCTCCAGTGAGTCGCAGCTGAATCACTGGCAACCCTGTTTCCCAAAAATCCTATTCTTGTACAAAAAACTGCATTTATCATTTACATTTTGAAAGAAAAGTATTTCCTCCCTGGAAAATAAGACTGTGAAAAAAGGTTTCCAGCTTGAGGAAGTCACAAAATTCGCACAAGAAAACAAGAGAAGAAGACGGGAGAGATCTCAGTTTTTTTAGTCTCAGACATAAGTTAGTTTTTTACTTGTTCTTTAGTTTTGCTTTATGCTTGTTGTTTGGTTACATTTAGGCATGAAAACTATATGGTTAGGTTTACGAAAATATCATGTCAGCACTTTTCCAACAAGAAAAGCACTCAGAGAGCACAGTTCTCCGCCAAAGTTGCTCAGGTGTTGTATGATTTCCAGAGGTGGATTTGTAGTAGGATTGCAACCATGTGATCATCAGCAGGCAGCTGATGTAGTGTTCACTTGCTGTCATATTTACAGTGACATGTGCCGCTATTTCGCAATGATACGCAAATCCTTAACAAATCCATGGATCCAGACTATCAGCCGCATCACTGCCAAAATCTAATCACTTGGTCTTTGTTTCACTTCTGACCTTCCCTGAAAGTTTAATCCAAATCCGTTTGTCCGTTTTTGAGTAATGTTGCTAAAAGACAGACAAACAGACGGACAAACCAATGTCTATTGTCACATCACTCTGCCACGTTCCTTGACGGAGTAATGATAACCCCACATTAGGAGCTTAAATTAATTTTCTTAGTTTTAGGAAAATAACTTGATTTGGGTTAAAACACGACTCTCTCACAATATGCTTGAATCTTCTCCTCTTTTCTGGGATACCAGCGTAGCAAGTTTTGCTCCATCTAATATATGATTTGGTTGCTGAAAAGGATCCACAATAAAGAGATAAAGTAAATGATAGGTTGAGCTGATTTGCGATATGTCAGACAAATTGACAAACTGTAATTACCATTGCAGTTTAGCTGTATAGGAATGGAATTTTTGGGAAACTGTGGGTTTGTCACGACAAGCAACAACTTCTACATGCCTTGATACATATTGAATGCAAAAATATTGATCTGTGCAGCATTAATGACATCACAGATTAAAGATGTGAATTTACTTGTTCAGATTTAAACTGAAATATGCTTTTTAACATTTATAAATACAGACTGTATGAATGTTGAATTCTATTTTGTGTGGAATTTTGCAAAACGATGCTGAGAAATGACATTGAAAGTCTTTAAATTTGCAAGAGTGTAATTATCTAGGAGCTGACACTTCCTCTATCAACTTACCTTGTCACTCTGTACTAAAGAATCAGCTGAACACCTAAACTATACAAAGGTCAAATGTAACATGACAACCCACTCACCTTTTGTGGGGTCGTGGTTCTGAAGTCCCAGTTTGGGCTCCGTCACACCGGTACCGGTACGGTTCAGTCCATTCCCGACGGTCTTCTTCCTCCGGCTCCCCTTCAACCAGCTGAAGGCTTGTCCCAGGGAGCTTCCTGGCTTCCTCTGCCCACGCTGAGCCCTCACCTCCCGGGCTAAGATCTCAGTGATGTCCTTGGGCACCAGGTCACCTGTAGACCTCCTCCGGGACATCCTGGAGGTTGGTCCTGGAAGCTACGGTCCAGTTCTTCCACCTGGATCAGTGTGTCTGTCCGCTGTTGGAAATAAGTCACAGGATCTGAAACCTTCCAGCTCTCCAGGGTTTGATGAAGCCTTCTGTCCCTCTTTGGCCTCTCTTAGTGTCCCTGTTTTTTCTGTCTGTCACCACCTGGGACAACAATGAGATCAGCAGGATGAGAGAAGGAGGGCAAAAAGAGAAAGACATAAAAATAGGCTGAAAATGAAAGCTGCAGGGAGGACAGAGTGACATGAGAAATTAAGAACAAGTCAACGAAAAGAATAGATTAATTGAAATATCTAGATTGCCTAGAAGAACGCAAAGTCATGCAGGGTTATAACAAACTGCAATGGAAAAAAATAAAAACAGACAAGAGGATAAAACAGCAAAATGTACCATCCTGAATGTTAACCATGTATTAAAAATGCTCCCACTTGGTTCTCCTAAAGTTTTCCCGTTACTTGTCCGCCCCCACTCTCCTATTCTCTCATTTTGTGGATGTGGTGGCCCCAGGGAGGAGAGCTAGACCTCTGCAGCGTCTCTGTATGTGTGTGCATGCATGTGTGCCATGTGGTTCACATCAGCAGAAAAGTGGCTGAGTTAGAGAAGAGAAAGGAGCTCAATTCAATAAATCAACCCACAAAGAAAGACTTTAAATGCGTACTTTTTCTGACACAAAGACACACACAGATATTTGAGCACTCAAGATTATGTCACGTTAGCAAACAATACAATGTTATTGCTGTAAAATAGTCAGACACGACACGACTGTATACAACTTACTCAGCGAGCGGGTTGTCCTCTCCTCCGCTCCCCTCTTTTCTCTCAGCCTGAGAGCAGCATTGCAGAGCATGTGTGTGTGTGTTTGAGTGTTTAGCAGAGTGAATGAAGCTCCATGCTCTGTGAACAGTCAGTCCCTCCCTCTGTATGAGAGCCAGCCTCTCCTCCACCCTCCTACAGTCCTCTTAGGAGTTTACAACACCACTCTGGCTTCGGTTGCTTGTCTTCGTGTTCCAAAACAGCTGGTCTTTAGCACTATAGTTCAGATTTGAATCTTTTACTTAAGCTGCGTGCTTCATTAGTTGTTTCTTGGCCTGCAGTTTCATTTCCTTTTGTCTTTTCTCCTATAGCCTCCTTTCCGGGGATCAGGTGCAGTCATTAGTCTCCCTCAGGAAGGAAACCCCTGGGCCACAATCCATCATGGCAGCTAGGAAAGAAAAATACACACCTTAGAGCAATGCAACCATAAATAGATCACCCTATATCCAAAATGAGTGCAGTGTTGAAAGTTTGACTGGCAAAAATAAAGAATTTCAGCTGTTTTGTTAGAGCTAAGAGGGGATGGCTCCCTCCTGCTGTCACTGTGCAGCCATGTGGAAACCTGAAACTCCTTGTTAAATGTGACACAGACACACACACATACACACAGGTGGACAGGTAGGGCAGGTCACAAGGGGCCCGTTACCTTTAAGTCATGTTTAGTTGTACTCACAGTCAACACAAGCTCTGCCACTGAAATCTGAAGTCAGATTCAAATTGCTCTGTGGCGGCTACGGAGGAAGCTGACATCACTATATGGGGATGGGTGGGTGTGGACACTGGTTAGACGTGTGTGTGTGTGTGTGTGTGTGTGTGTGTGTGTGTGTGTGTGTGTGGGGGGGGGGGGGGGGGGTGCATATGTGTTGCTGGACTGGATCATCTGGTTTGAAGGTGGATGGAGACCCACAAAGAAAGAGGGAGCAGGAGGACAGGAGCTGGAGGTGGAAGAGAGTGAAACAGACCCGTGGCTTCATGTCACAAAATAATTTTTCAATCAGCAAAAAGTGGCTTCAACGTACTTATGTGATGCTCAGTGTTTTGTAACTGCTGCAATACGTCTACACCAAGAACTTAGACTGAACATATATGTTATTGTTAAGCAGTTAATCTCAGTCAGTACTGTCAAAACCTGCACCTACTGCCGCTTGTATATCCTTTGACCTTCTGAACCCCAAATAGTTTGTGGACATTTTTTGCTTATGTCACATTTTTACTCACTGTGGGTTAATTTTTAACTGCAATATAAAGTCCCGCACCTCTGTGGAAACACCATGCCCATGACTAGAAGTAGCAAAAATTCAGACATATCTTAAATGCAGTATAGCAAAGTTCCAAAGGCTTATGCTATAAAAAAAATGTAGCTTGGAATTCATTAACAATGCTGAGTGTATCTTTGAACAATGTGTTCCACTGAGCCATGCCGCATTTATTTTGCTCCTCAATTATGTTTTATTTTGCTTTCAGTCGCTCAAATTTTTTTCCATATTTGTGTTCTACTGGCTCTATGAAAGCAAAGCCTGCATTTCAGCCAAATACTCAGAATTTTTACCACATGACTGCTTTTCACAGCTGTGTTTCTGATGGCGTCTTGACTGTTCTTCGGAGCACAGATTTTTTTGTTTTATCCAGAATCAATTTTTCACAATTTGTGTATATTTCGCGAATTTTTAGATAAGACATGTAGATTGAAGTCATTTGGGTCAACTATTGTGATTTTAAGCTTGAATTTGGTTACATTTTCCAATTGAACTGTTTCTTTCTGTCTCTTCCGCTAATAAATGGTGTGATTTTGATGTTTGTTTATTTTAAGCTTTTTTTAAATAATTTGCATTTTATACCTTTTTTTGGTGTAGAAGGTGGGCAGCAGCCTGCAACTGACACAAATATCCAACAACACAGGTGTAAACTTGATATCCAAAAGCAGTATCACTTAATAACGGTGACATATAAATGCAGGGATAACAAAGAGCAATGGAAACCTAATAAAGCAGCATCTGGTTCAACATCTGCTTACAGTTGTTCAGGTAGAACTATTCCAGTCATCCTCTTAGGCACTACTTATTCTTGTTGGGTAGGAATTAATTTTCAGCTAAATTCCCATTTTAATTTACCATAAACCTTGCACATGCCAGAACAATCTCCTTGTGTAAGACACGTGATCAAACTCTTTCACTCTCTTATTCAAAAGCTCTGTCTCATCTGGAGCCAGTGAGCTGTGGGTCACTGTCTTCATTTAGTCGGTGAGATGAGGCAGCCAAATTACCTGTCTGTTGGGATTCCTGGGCTATTTCTGGCACACGACCTAAGGACATCACTGTCAGTCAGGTTTTAAAAAAGAACTCATACAACATATGGCTCTCATATGCTGCAGCTTTAATGACTGTCATACCTCAAGCTGATCACACACTGTCAGCACCAGTCAGCAGCCTCCTGCTATATCTCATGAGCAAATAATGTAAAATCAT
Organism: Amphiprion ocellaris; assembly: GCF_022539595.1. Taxonomy (NCBI): domain Eukaryota; kingdom Metazoa; phylum Chordata; class Actinopteri; family Pomacentridae; genus Amphiprion; species Amphiprion ocellaris. The sequence goes on along the minus strand of NC_072780.1, from coordinate 15,500,293 downwards.
CAGCATCATCTTCAGCCAAGAGTGAATTATTACATGTGGAGTGAATTTATTATTTATCCATTGTGTCACATGTAGATCAGATGGCAGGTTCCCTTTGACTCCCAGTTTAAAATAATTTACAGTTAATTGGGCTTTCCCAAAAGTCTGACCTATTGGCCGGTTATGAATGTGAGATGATTCATGATGTCTGTGTGCGACGAGGTTTTGTCTAGTTTTGTGTGTGTGTGAGAGAGAGGTGGAGGGACCCATGTTGTATGTGTGCAGTGGTGATCTGGGCGGGGTTACATGACTCATGGTTTAGTTCACTCATGTCTAACAGATTGAAATGATTCAACGTTTCCATGGCAATTGAAAAGAAAACAGCCACCCTCGGTACGTCTGCAAGGGGGCTGCAGAGTGTTTATGCGAATGTGTGTGTGCAGAAAGAGGCACAAAATCATTAACCACCAGAACACTGTGAGCCTACTGGGGAATGTATCACCAGGCCTCCCTCACTCTGTTTGCCTTTGTGCCTCTCTTTGTAGTTATTGCTACATTTACTGGCTATGTGCACATACACACCTAAATCCTTTGACAAGTTGTCCTCCTGCTGGATACATGTTAATACTTTCAGAGAGTTACAGAAAATATATTAAGGAAATATATGAAATATATATGGGCAGCAGAACTACACTGTTTTTCTCAAAGCCCAAGATGCCGTCCTCAAATGTCTTTTTTACTTTTTTTTACCATCATAGAGGAGAGAAACCAGAAAATTTCAAATGCAAGAAGCTGGAAACAGAAAATTGTTAAAATCAAATATCAAAATAGTTGACAGCTACCCGATTAGCTGACTAATCACAGTTGTACACTATATATATAGCAATGCATGAGTTAGTATTTAGGTAAAACATAACCACCTAAACAAGTCAAAACTGTTTAAGGACAACTAGATAGCAGCGCTACAATAAACCTAGAGACTCAGCAGTATATCATGATGTAGCGCATTTTCTGCAGGGTAAATTATTAGATACAATTTTCATAACACAGGCATAGTACTTAGGCACAGCCTTGCTTTGAGTGAAATGTCAGAGTCTGCATGCTGGCCTGGTTTTCAGTATGAATATGTAGATTTTTGTTGCAACTGCCATACTCATCCTCACACAGTCTCACAATTACATCATATCCAGACCTCAGCAGCCAGATTACTAACTAAACCCAGGAGGTCCTGTCATAACAACCTTTAGGTTTTTTTTTTTACATCATTAACATTAGTATCAACTTTAGGATCACCGCACTCGTTGCCATTTGAGTTAGAAAATGTTTCTTTTAGATTTGGTTAGTTGTATACAAGGCCATCCACGTCTTCCTCCAGATTGTATTAAAAATCTTCTAACCTCTTACAGTCCAGCAAGGTTCCTTAGATCAACTGATCCAAAACTTTTGGCTGTTCAACCAACCACAGTGAAAACTGAGGGTGACTCTGCATTTTCGGTTACAGCCCATTCAGTCTGAGACTGGCAGACTCAACTGTGACTTTCTATCTCCATGCACACTCTACTTTTAGATTTGCCTCTCGTTTTAAGAGGTTTTATTTAATTTTACTTGTTGTATTTATATTAATGTCATTACTGTTGTTAATTGTGCTTGTTGTAGAATTCATCATTCCTGTGTTTTTTATATGCACTGCTACATATTTGGCAGTTTTAGGCTGTTCATTTGTTCAAATATGTTGAGACTGTCCAGTCACACAGTAAACAGACATCATCAGACAGTACTAACACAGTAATGACAGCAGTATGAACTTTCTGTCAGAGACCTTTGTGTGTGTGTGTGTGTGCGTGTGTGTGTGTGTGTGTGTGTGCGTGTGTGTGTGTGTGATGTGACTGAAGGGAGTCTGCAGGCAGGAAATCCATACTGCCGGTTGGGATAAGCCCAGCTCTCTCGGACCAGCATTATCATTCCCAACCTGCTTTTGTCCTGCAACAGACACATTCTTTATGCGTCGACTGCTCCTATCGGTCCATTTCTCAAATAAAGGCAGACAACACTGAAACGACATCAAAAACACCAAAATACATCTCAGCTGCGGTAATCTAACATGTGTATGCATGTTTATCCTCCAGAAATGCAGTCAAAAGCAACAAAAAAAGAGCAACAATACTTTCCACAGTCCATTATTTATAACATCAAGTAGCAGAGAGAGTGGGAGGGGTGGTAAGAGGAAAAAAGAAACGAGGACATTGAGAGAATCATGGTATGTAATAATAGTTTTTAGAGAACGGGGAGAGGTTCCAGGTTGATACTCAGCTGTGAAACACACAGAGGAGATTCCTGTGTGCAACAGAGACAGCTTTGTTTCACCAGCCTATGACTAGAAAAGAGGTTGGAGTCTCTGTTGGCAGCAAGTTGCGGTTGAAAAAGCGGTATGAAGATAGGAATGAACTCAAGTATAAACCAAAATAGTTCACGAGTGAGGATGTAGGAGGTAAGGAGGAAGCAAGAAAACATTTCTTTGACCCCACTAAACCAAAGTTTCCTTGTCCAGACATGCAACTGCCCTTCCTTCTGGATGCAGCCAAACCAAATTCCTCTGACCTCCCTCTTGTTATGCAGAAAAAGATCATGTCAGAGCAAGAGGGTGGTTTCCATTTCATTGCTTTGCTAAGAAAAATGGAGAAAGTAGAAGAAATACTGTTGAGTCATTTCTCTAGTGAGAGGCTTAAGTGGGATGACGAGAAGAGAAAAACAGAGTAAGGGTTGAACCTATTGAAAGTAAAGCTGTAAGAGTTGGCCGTCGTCTGCTTTATTGTGCCTCTGGGGAACAATTTTGTCCAGGAGCCAGATGACTGAAACAATCAGGCTAAAAAAAAGGTCATTTTCTTCCTAGTTGTTGGTTATATCCTGAAAGAAAGCAACACCTTTGAACTACACTCTCATCCTTAAGGATATCCACTCAAGGAAATTCATATGTCTGACGGGGAAATGACACTAAGTAACCATAATCCACATGTTAAGTATGTTAACTGCTGTCACTGAAACTCTTGATCATTTTCTTGTCTGTCAGATGACAACTGTTGCTTTGAAGTTGCCTTGAAGCACATGTTTTTATCAGCCGTGGTGCTTTGAGAAACTGAACAGTAATGTTGATGCTAAATCAGTAAATTTTGGTCTGATACTATCTGGAAAAGATGAGGAGGAGGGTATGATTTGCATGACTGCCTGCCATACACAAACCATTTGTCAAATTTTATTAGCCAATCAGTGTTTGCCTTTGCCCGGACAAGTTGAAGCTGACCCTGTTTAGGTTGACCTGACCCTTCTTGGACACATATACACAGACATACATAAAGGAAATAAAGGGAACCACAAATGTTACAAATGGGAAATGAAGAGCAACGCTTAATTTTGGGTTTTGACCAAAAGATGAAATAATAAAGCACAGCCAGTGCAAACATACAAAGCCCTGTGTGTCCGGCATTCAGAGTGAAAGTTTTCACAGTGTACAGTCAAGTATTTCTCAGAATCGGGGAGTGTCAGAGCCAAAATACACTGGCTTTGCAGTGAGCCATCTGGCCGGCAACTCATATACACATGAAGATACAAACACAGATTTACATGCACAATTTACTCAAATAAAAACCACAAAAATATTTCCACCTATATACAAGAGACCTTGTGTTTTGTTCTATTTTCTTTTTAGGTGTTCTTTCCCATGTGATGTTTACTGTGAGCAGGTTATGCTATTTTAACCGACGAAACCTTGAGACCAAAGCTCAAACATATTATCACAAATCTCCTTTTCTTACGTTAAATATTTGGTCTGATTGTTTATAGTTATATTTATCCCTCTCATTTTTTGCCATTTGGTAATTCACTAATATAATAACACCTATAAAACCAATGTTTTTTTACTGCAAGAGTAAAAATTTATATACAGTGTATGGTTGTAATAATCTCAATATACATCCCATTATTAACATGGAGCCTTTTTAAGTAAGAAAACATTGAATGTGTTATCATGTGGGTGAACTGCTCCTTTAAAACACACATCAAACATTTTTTACAGCAGGAATTCCTGGGAGGGTGTGGTCACTGTCGAATTGTTTGGGGCTGGACAAAAACAGGTTCCAGCTTTCCATTTATCTATCCAACTATCCCTCTCTCTTTGTCTCTCCCTCTCGACATTTGAACTATCTGTCTGTTTTCACTCTCTCCAGGGGGTCGTTGAAATGAGGCACTGACGTCACAACCGGGAAACCTGAGGTGGCCTCTGTCAGTTCTTTACTAAAACAACAGGAGAGCACACTGTCTAATTGCGGGACTGAAAACAGAGTAGGGATCCTCTCCAATGAAACCATTTCTGAAAACAACAGGGATTAAGAATACATTTGTGCAGACTGTCTAAGGGTTTTGGGAGCATCCAAGAACGTATTTGTTAACTTTTGAAATGTCATAAAACTAGTAGCCATCACAATATTTACCGCAGCACTTCAAACTAACATTTACACTGCACCATTAAATGTCTTTAAATAGCAAAATGCAAACACACTCATGCCTGCATTTTGGACACACACACCAGCCAATGAGTCACAGCACTAACTACACTAACAATACATCTAAGCTTGATATGTTTGGACTTCAGGTGAACAAAGTGTTCTCTTGGAGCCACAATGCTACACAGTTGTACTATAAGTGGCATCAGTAGAAGCTGAGTGAGCCTCAACTCAAGAGAGATGCTAATAGTTTGGTACAATTATAGCAATGAACTCAAAGTATAGCTGGGGCTGATAAAAATGTAACTAGTTTTGCAGGTATTTCATCAACTGTTTAAATTAAATTTAGCTCCTAATACATCCATCAGTTGCCAGGACATCTCGCTAATAAACGAAGGAAACTGTCTATCTGTGTGCCTTCTTTGCTTTCTCAACAATCATTTATCTGATCCATTTCAAACTTGGCAGATGCATTGCTGGGGTTGTGCTGAAATGCAGTGTCGAGTCTGGATGAGCACTTCTTATATTTTGGGTAAAGGTTGTCTTCTGTCATGCTTTCACAGCAGTCTCATCTTGGGGAACAATCAATGCCAGCAACTGCATGAAGCCCCCAATGGCTGAAAAACTGTCTTTTACAGTAATGTCTCAAAATGTGGCTACTGCAGTGATCGTAACCCCCTCTTCCCCAAACAACCCTGACAATATAAATATGATTATAGAAATGGACGATTTGCAATGACATGTCAGCAGAAAACATCTGTAATAGGAACCTCCTCTAGCTACATGGTGAGACCAGTTTCTATCACAAAGATAAGTGGGAGCATGTTGGAAAATGTGTCACTGTCTGTGTTGACAATGAAACTGAAACAACTCATCTTCCAGTAGGGGACCTTAGCAGTATAAATCACCGCCCTCAGACGCCAACTGGAAGTTTCTGTTTCGGGCTGAGAACAGCGAGGATTTCCCAAAGCTCTCTGGTGTGTTTATCGCCTTGTCTTAAAATAAAGTCTTTCTCCTGTCGTTGTTTTACCCTTAAAGATTCATCACTTTGTATTAAAGTTACACATTTAGAAGTTTTTTCTTTGAAAATAATCCATTCCTGTTTTTAAAATTACTTATATGAAAGTCCACATTGTTGCTTATCATATAAAGAGCAGATCTATATAGTCCCTGCTCTTTTTTCATTCAGTCCTCCCCACTCACATCAGCCAAAACACACAAGCTCTGCTACAACTGTGCTATAACAAAATGAAACTACTTGAAACTAAACAACTGCGAGTAATTCAGCCATACCATGTTGAAGCTGGAATTTGATTCTAAAGAAAAATGATACAGAAAGTCAACCCTGCAAGTTGCCAAACTAGTTTTGTTGAGTATGAAACCCTGGAAGTCTGAATCTGTGTTTTCAGACTGTCATCAATGATCTGCAGTTTAAAGGCAGAAATGCTCAACTAAGGTGTTGACTGTTTAGTTTACTAATGACATGTCATGTAACATATGAAAAAACACCATATGGACATGTTAACAAGGCAAAGAAAAACCCAGATTTGTTACTTATTTTTTAACTACACGAAGTGTGGTCCTACATGGAGTTAAAGTGTAGGACTGAGTGGAAGATTGGAGGGACGAATGTGGAATTGGGTCTCAATGGTTAGCTGGATACTCTGAGTGGTTCTCGCAAAAGCCGAAAGCTGCAGTTCTCCTGTTCTCAACAGACATGCTTTGAATGATCACTAGTTTCCCTCAAATGTCAGCTTTATGGTGGTGCTCAAGGAAAAGAGATCTGTACAGAATCCATCCAGTAGACGTTTACCTGGTGGTGGCACAAAGATGGGAATTCATCCACTATGAATCATGCAAGTCTGTATCAAGTTTTAATATTTCCTTCAAATAGTTGTCTGTCCAGATATTTCACTGAAAAAACACACTATAAACCTACTGGTGACACTAAAGTCTGAATGTTTCATCCTCTGGTGATCATGGATTTTAGTACAAAATTTCATCTGTCCAATAGTTGTGGAGGTATTTCAGTCTGGATAAAAGTGGCGGACAGATTAATAGGTCTAAAAACTGCCAGACCCTGCTGGCACAGCAACAACATGGGTACAGCCAAAAATTGCAAAAATATTTCTTAAAACAAGCAAACAATACACCTGGCTCTTGCGACACTGTCCGTGTTGTCATGAAATCCTCCCACCACCACTGATACAAATCTATTTGAGGAAATGTCAGAGGGAATTCTATAATCCAACCAGCAGAAGATGCCTTTATTTTATTTGTGGTGACATCAAAAGATTACAAAATTTCTTATCAGCTTATCAGACACACAACCTTGTTGAGAGGAATTCTACAGATCTACAGCAAACACAAATCTTACATGCCTCCTGAACACATAAGAAAAACTCTGTTCAAAGTCTCTTTAATATGAAAACCCCCAGACTACACTTTAAGATTTACAGATCAACACTGAACATTCCCTCATGATTTCAGTGTTGACACTGTTCACTCTCTATGCAAAGTCTGCCACCCATGACTGAACACCACAGTTTGATCCTCACAGACTGAAAACATGTGATCTCATCTCTTTCAGCTTGTCTTTTCCCTCCATATCAGCTGTTGTCATCTTTAGTGTGCCTTCATGGGAACTGGTCGTGCTTGCGCAACAGCATGAAGGTGAGAAAAGTGTGTTTGTGTGAAACTCTGCTACATTTTGATTGTAAAGACATGTAGACTTTTTGAAGATTTATCGATGAGATAAACAAGCTAATTAAAATACTGTGGGAACAAATCGTAACTGCTATGTGTCTTTTTAAAGGTAAGCATGTCAATTATCTGTAAATAGAGGAAACATGCTTAATCCAGACGAATGGAAAAACACACTGAAGATGGACACAGGGCCCCCAGCTTCATTAGATTAAGTGACCTCTTGAAACTGTGAAAAGCCAACTGGTACAAACACTGGGTGACTGATGACAGTAAGAAGATAAATACACAGCAGAAGCACTCTCTTCAAGGTAAATACCAGATAAGGTCACATCATTAAAACTCACTTAGCTACAGTGACACAATACTGTATGATGCACGACATGACAGATGACTGGGAACAACAAAGACCAGAGCGACAGGACAGAAGTTAGAATTTAAAGTGGGCTTATTATCAGATGATCCCCAGTTTTAATCCCTAGACCAGCTGAGAAAATGTCCCTGGAGAGTCTGCAGGGGCATTGTTCTACTCCAACCATCCATTATCTATACACCGCTTAACCCTCAATAGGGTGGGCTGGAGCCTATCCCAGCTGACTTAGGGCGAAGGCAGGGGACGCTCTGGACACCAGTGTATTGCAGGGCTACATATTGAGACAAACCATCACACTCGCATTCACACCTACAGACAATTTAGAATCACCAATTAACCTCAGCATATTTTTGGAATGTGGGAGGAAGCCGGAGTACCTGGAGAAAACCTACACATGCACAGGGAGAACATGCAAACTCCATGCAGAAAGATCCCAGACCTGGGATGTGAACCAGGGATCTTCTAGCTGCCAAGCAACAGTGCAAACCACCAAGCCACTGTGCAGCTCAATGTTCTATTCCAGCTCAGCAAATAGCTGTCAAAGTGCCTTTGAGCAAGGCAGTTCACTACTGACTAACAGTCAAAGATTGCATGTTCTGCGAAAGCGAAATCACAAAGTATGCTTGTGAATAAAAACGGCATCCATTCATGCTCATCTGACTTTTCCTCACCACACAGCATATTAAATGATCAAGTTTAGTCAATGACAAATTATCTGACTGTATCACACAGCAATAATGACCGATAATGTCTTTATAAATGAGAGAAAGCAGGAATGAACGATAGTGTAGGTCTGTGTTTGGACCATAAACTGTGGTTTGGATTGACCTAAAGTTGGTGTGCTTAAACTGCCCTCGGGGTTAGTGGGGTGTTGCAAGTTTTTTGGGCTTATTATTTTACAACAAATACCTGACCACAGATAAGCAAAGGAAAATGGATGGATAAATGGATGGATAAATGGATGGATAGATGGATGGATAAATGGATGGATGGATGGATAAATGGATGGATGGATGGATGGATGGATGGATGGATGGATGGATGGATGGATATTTTAGGAGTCAGGGGCTGGAAGGTTTGGGAACCTCTGCTCTCAAGGCTCATTTTCATTAGCAAAGCATATATATGCAGATTTCTTCCAAAACGCTGTGCGCGTTGGACACAAATAAAAGCACTAGTACAGTTTTGGCTGTATATCGTTTTTTTTTCTTAAAATACACAACCAAAGTTGTGACCACTGACTTCTCTTCTAAATATGATCATAACTGTCTAAATGAAGCGATTTTAAACTATCAGTGTAACTGTGATGGTTTGTTTGAGTTTAGATGTGTTCTGTTTCAGAAGCTACTATTTATCATTGCTTATATTTGGCAGCAATGTCTAAATCTTAATTCATTACTAAATAAGACAGAAATATCTTAAATCAGTGAAGGCCCAATGTAGTGGGACCACCACAAAACACTGAGTAGAAACAGAATGGAACCACCCATAAAGGACATTTGGAGATGAAACATGAGGGTTTCGTAGCTACTCTTGGATTTTTTATGACTGACAATGGACCATGTCAACATTAAGTTTTGAATTTAGGTATGTTATGAAGAGATCAAGCGGAAAATACACCATATAATAGTCAGCATAGGTGGTCTTGAACCAAAGTCTGATAGTGAGCCAAAAAATACTCTACATCCAGCTCCAAATTGCGGAAAAGATTACAAATCTAAACAATAATAAACTTCAGAAACCCTGTCTGTCTCACATCTCTGAAATAAAGGATACTAGAGACACTGAATAATAATAAAAAATAACATCTGTGTTCAGCTTTCTGTGATACCTTACTGCTGTTTGTGAGACAGTTAAAGGGTGGAAAGAGGAACAGAAGGAAGAGGAGGACACACTGACAGGATGTTCTGGTGAGTTTGGACAGCGCTGCAGATTGGAGCAGATAGTAACAGACCAGTCCAAGTGAAAGTCCAGCATATGGCCCATCTCAGCGGGAAACTGGGCCCTGAACCACAACACCCCCTTAAATATTTGGTTTCCCACTTGTCTGACTTAACGCCCATGCACTCACACAGATGATCCCTTCATCCTCTCCAAGGGAAATGAATATTAAAGAGTCAGAGAAGAATGAAAAAGAACATTACTTTAATGGCAAGCAAGTGAAGGAGAGTCTCAGAGTCCTTTTAGGTCCCAGTGGCTGTGTGGGTGTGCATCATCACAACAGTGTTAAACTATGTGCTGAAACAGATATAACCTCGGACATCACGTCATCTAAATTACTGCCTCTTTCCTAAAGCCTATACTTGCCAAAAGACTGAGATAAAGTGGTCAGTGAGGGTGAATTAGATAAGCATTACATCTTGTCTTGAGCACCAGGGACATAATCTCGCCATGGAAACGCTGAATCAGAATCTCAAAGGGATGAGTGTCATTATTTTACAGGGTGTTAACTGCAAATAAAGTATGCCTACTAAAACCAGTCAGTGAAATGCACCCTAAAGTGTGATTTGCAGTAATTGAATCTTGGATTATTTAGGTTCATTATTCTCTTTCTAGCAGTTTCTGTGAAGCAGGAATAAGCTTCTCAATGAGATAATATGAAATAAACAAACAGAAAGAGGAGAGAGAAAAAATGACCTTAAAGTGCTGTAATTTTACATTTACTGTATAGTCAAAACTATCATTTAACTGCTGTTTTCATAAATCTGTCAACAGAAAAACTGTGTTGAGAAGTTAGAACTGTTTCTTCACCTTAGGCAATCACAATTTTCCTACTGATGTTACCCTGTGAAAGGTGTTAAAATGAAACTGTGAGGCCATCTAGTGGTGATTGACTGTTAGGTAAATAGTGTGTAATGGAAGGCATGAAACATAAAAAGCACGGTTAAAAAAAAGCATAAATACTGTATATCCTTATAAATACAAGAAAATATGTCATGACATAAAGACAGTTCCTAAAACAGGTTTAAATCATAGTTTTGGGGGTATAAAATAAAATATATGTAGTCATTACAGCTCAAGATGTAGATTCCAGCAACATTTGATTTTCAATGTCTTTCTCAGCATTGCAACATCTCCATCATTTCATCATCACCTCATCATCTCCATCATCGAGAAGGAACCTTTATCCCCTCGTCTTTACGTTTCATTTGCAACCCTTTCATTCTCTGTCGCTGTTAGACTCCAGAGTACGGCCACCTGTCCAACAATTGTAGGGTTCAGAAGTTTAGATGAAAAACAATCCTCCCGGGGGAAGTAATCAGAATAGCCTATGCAGCTATTTAAAGACTTGTCGATAATGAGAAGGCATGGGTGGAATCCTGGAGCCATGTTCTTTCATCATAAACACACACACACCTCTTACCAACCATAATAGATACTTTGTGCTGCAACTGGTCTGGTCCCACTGCTTTCACTAAAACTAAGTTGTGCCATTGCACATGTTTGAACACTAAGCATTAAGTTTAGCATCTTGGTTTAATTACAACAAATGAAACACTGAGATACTTAGAAATCCAGCAGGATACTGCAAGATAATTCACGCTTTCTGGCCAAAAAAAAAAACCCAAAAAAACAACAACATAGCCACCTTTCAGAGACGTAATCAAAGGCCTTCCTCCATCTTGTGTAAGTGTAAAATTAGACAAATTGGTTTTATACAAAACAAGTTTCTACCAGGTGTAACTCTTACAGATCCATTTCAAATCCTTTATCCCTCCCAGGGGTTGAAACAGCCTGCTGCAGCTCCTCTTTCTCCCTTCCCAGTGTTTATTAATAAACCTAAACAGACCTGAGGTAGTCATGGTCACACATAGCTGCACAGTGACTGAGAGAGAGGAGGCTGGGTCAACTGTCTTTACCCCCTCCTTTCTTAATTTATCTGCACTCACTGCTCCCGCTCATTCTTTGCTCACTTTGCTTTGTGGTTTGGACCACAATTTACTCATTTTGTTCTTGCTCAACGGATTTCTCATTAGGATACAGCACAAGGACTCAGGAAACAGGTATATACGCTTAGAGGTACGTTCAATTATATTTGATGTTGACATAATGGTGGTTTTTGCTGATGACACGGATCAAATTTAAATTAAAAACAGAAACATTTTCATACTAATCATTCATGTCTCCTAACATTTCAGTAAATGCGCAATTGTAAAGTCGTGTCAGATAAGGCTTACAGTGAAGAGCTTTTTGAATTTTGTTGTTGCTGACTGAGGAAGTACCGTTCATGCTCAGAGTAGTCATTAAATGTAGGCCAGTACTTTCTATGGGTGGTGGAGTTCAAAAGGAATGTGTCTTGTGCCAATGCCTGTCCTGCACCAAGACAGCTGGTGACTGTCATGTCTTTCCCAGGCCTTTGGTCTGCCATGCAAAGTCAAAGGAAGAACAAGCTCGCTGGCTTCTAAAATCTACATAAGCTGACCTAGTTTCATATGAACACACAAGTTGCAAGTTGAACTTTGTTGGTGGAGGTTCTGGCTAAGTAACAGTAGCTATTACATGAGTATCCCACTTCTCCTCCATGCCCTTTCTACATTACAGATCTCTGTCTGATGACATTATTGGGTCAAATTGATGAATTTACTCTTGCAGAGTCTCTGGTCAGTCTTGGCAAACACCTCAAAGGGTAAAATTACAGCTGTATTATTCACCAGGGAAAGTCCAAATGCCCATCCATCGGCAGGCACAATGACATGTTATGACAATCTGTTTGTTAATGTGATCTGTGCAATGCCTCTTGTTGGAGCTTCAGACGACAGCCGTCTGTATGTGTTTATATTAGCAGTGTTGCGGTTTGCATGAGTGGAATGAATGCATGAGTAGGCTTGTCCGAGGTGTGTGTCTGACCATTGCCAGGCAGTGAGTTTGTGACTGGGCATTTAGCCTAAGGGGACAGCTGTCAATACCATACCCTCTGCTAAAATGTGCCTGCTGCACCAACATGCCTACATGTGCTAATGGCATCAGCATAGCTAAGAAGTCTGCCCAAAATATTAACCCAATACCTACACTGGCATGTCATCAGTGCAGGCCAGGCCTACTATTTGTGATATGTAACATGATGCCAACATCTACAACTATCAGCCTTAATATACAACAACTAGGCTGTCTAACATCATTCATCTGCTTCTGTCAAGGGATGAGACGGTTCTAAAGGAGACTTCTGAATCAAAACAGGCCACAAGAATTACGCTCAACAAATGGATGATCTGGATGATAACATTTCATCTACTGGTTTTGAGCCACTCTTCATCAAAGAAGAGGAAGGTGATCCAGACAGAACCACCATGGATCAAAAAGAGTGCAACACAAACCTATCAGGACTCACATTTACAGAACAACAGCTTAAACAATCTGCTTTACTGAAGCCATACCTGCAGGAGATGGATGACTTACTGAAAAGCTGTGAGGAGCTCACAGGTTTCCCCTTTGGCTCTCACTTCTCAGAAAGTTATGCAGAAACAAATCTAAGGGAATCGAGTCACAGTCTGGGCAGAGAGGACGTTAGAATGGAAAGCTATGGAGAAACATGTCCATCTCCCCAATCCTATCTTTCCACCACCTACATTGACACACATATGGACGGAGCTGGAACAGACGACCAGCCAGCACAAAGTCAGTCACAAAGCATGAGCGCCATCATCAACCAGCGTGGAGGGACCACAGAAGTCTCTCGCCAGACCAACATGCCTCTTACCTCAGCAGGCAACAAACTGAGTGAAACCATGGTGGAGTACGAAGGACAGCTGTTGGGGATGTTGGCCATGCTGGAGAACTGTATGGAAGAGACTGGCATGGATTTTGAGCCCCAAGACTGGGTTACAGATGAAAGCCAAGAATACGTACAGATCAGTAAGAATCCTCATGTTTATAAGGGTACACAGGTGCCCATTCAACAGGAGAGACCACTGAAGCTGGAGACCAACCCAATGCAATTACAAATGTGGCCTGGTGAACATGTGGAAGGAGATACAGTTTCCAAAGAGAGCGAGAACAGAATGACAGTAGGTTCAGCAACAAATGGAAGTGCACAAAATCCCTTACCTGGTTATGAAAACATGGGGGGATTCTCAGTGGAGAGATTCAAATTTCCAAGACCAGCAATGACTTTTGACACAATCGAAGATCCAATGTGCTGTGAGGGGATGAAGACAGGTTATGTGTTTAATGAAGGCACAGAAACAAAAGGAGACGTAACTGCAATTGAAGTAGATGACATTGAATTGTCAGCTGAAGACAGACATGAAGTCAAGATGGACACTACTGATGTGGGATCTGATGTGAATGAATTAGGGGAACTGGGGAGCCGGATGGAGGCCTGCATAGAGGAGGTGGAATGGTTAGAAAAAAGGAGGAAGGAGCTGCTGAAGGAAGTGCTGCAACTGAGAGGGCAAAACCAAGAGAAAGGAGAAGGAAGGAGTGAGGAGGAAGAAGGGACAGAAGAGAGGATTGATATCAAAGTGGCAGAACTGATGAAGATACTGAAGAAGGAAGAAAATGGTAGAAGGGAGGAGAGGAAGAAGGAGATACAGAGCCTCAAGGAGGAGAGGGCAGAGGAGGAGAGGAGGACGTGGAAGGTGAATGTGGAGAGACAGGGGCTGCAGGAGGAGCTCAGGAGGCTGAGGAGGAAGCTGTTTGCAATGGCCAGGAACTGTGCCCAGAGTAAGGCAGCCCTGAACAACCAGCGCCGTGAGATGGAGCTGCTCAAAAGAGAAGAGGTAAGACCCTTTTCAGGAATCATCTGTGTGGCACATTGCTAGCAAACGTCCACATGAAAATCTCATTCTTCTCATCCTCTAGGAGAAGCTGAACTCCTTGGTGCTCCAGCTGACAGAGGAGGGCTGCCAGCTCAAATCAGCCCAGAAACAGCAGCTCTTAGAGCTACAAGCAAAGGTTCAAGCCCAGAGCTCCTTGCTGACCTCAAACACCCAGGAGGAGTTGACTGAGTGCAGGAGGCATTCATGCGGGGACATCCAGCAGTATGTGCAGGGTGGGCTGAAAGCACTGGAAGAGAGGTACCTGATTTTACCTGACTAAAACCTAAAATCTCAGTTTTCACACCTAACACATGGGCATTTGGTGACACTGCATTTCCAGGCTTAAGAATGTGATGATACAGTGGTGGGGTTACAAAAGTGGTTTGGATTTCCAGGTATGAACCCATTTTGCTGGCATTGCTGAAGAGGAGAGAGGCAACCGCTGGTGCACTGGTGAAAGCCAAAGAGCAGGCTCAGGAGCTGAAGGCCCAGCTGGGACCTTTCAGGGAGGAAATACAAAAACTGAAGCTGCAGAAGGCTTGTTTAGAGGAGAAACTCAAACTAATCCACATACAGAGAAGAGAGGATGTGGGACAGTACAAGGTAAGCAAAATTTCAAGAAGGGGGTGTTTAAAATATAAAATAAAATCTAAGGGAGAAGCAGAAGTTTGGGGGACCTTAGGAAGAGGTGGTTTAAATGTGCAAAACACTGAAATTTTACCTTTCAGGAGACAGTGCATTTTCTGGAGGAGAGGAGCAGAGAGCTGAAGATGGAGTTAAAGACTCAGAAGAGAAACACCAACGAGATGGAGGAGTTGAAAGACAGACTTAACAAGAAACTCCTGCTTTACAGGTAAGTTTTTTATCTTCTCTGCACAATACATTAAAGCCTTTTAAATCAGTAGCTATAACTTAACTGTTTTTGTTACAGGGCTGCCATTGAGGACCACAAGTGTGACCAGGAGGAGAAAACATGATTTTATGTTCTTGACTTTTTTTTCTGAAGAAAGAAAAAAAAGCTTTTATAAAGTTTTATTTTTTATCTGCAACACAGTGAACTTTATTGCACTTCACACATATAGACACATGATATTGTTAGCGTGTCAAAACGGAGATTGACAACTGTTTTTGGAAGTCTGTATAGATGAAGTAGATTGCAGCTTGTAGAGACTTTTGTTATGAATAAAGGTCAAGCGCACTCTGAGTGGGACTGGTGAGTTGATGTTAGCCTCTAAAGAACAGAGGGTTTCATGTACTTATAAGGGCAACACTTCTGAGAAACTAAACAATGAGGACTGAGTAAGAGTGAAAACAAGGTTAGGATAAAGAAGAGCACCAAGATGTCAGCGCAGACACATAAACAGGTCTGAGGAGAGTGTATGAGGCATTACTGGCTCTTTCACTAAAAGGGTCATAACAGATTGTTTAAAAATACTTCCAAGATTAGCAAAACGCTGACCCATTTAATAAATATGCAAACACTATTCATATAAAAACACTGACAATACGTGAAGCGCAAAGAGAGATTAAAGACATTTTATTAAGAATGGTCTCACTGTACAAATGCAAGATATTAAACATAGGAAAATAATGCAACCACTAATCTATATGACAACAATTACATGAGTTATGAATGAATGAGGCAAGGGAAGATGGGAACACAAACATACAGTTCAAATACAGATTCACTCTAATGTAATTCAAACAGCTGGTGTAAAAATCAACGTCCAGAACATTTGTTGTTTCATGTCAGCTGGTACTGGCCATGTTTCATGCTGTCCGGAGGCAAAAACAATGAAAGAAGCCATAACAGCTGATCAGTCTAGTAAGTTAAATGTTCACTACGATTTGGAAAAGGTTTTCCAATCAAGTTTTTTTTTTTTGTTGAAATTTTCTGTTTCCATCAACATTTCTAAATGCTTCAAAATGTAAATAAAATACATGATGGAAACACGGTTTATGTTGTGCAATGTGTCAAATGCTGGCTAACATTTTACTGCTAACATTTTTTTCCAGCAAAATTCAGGTGTCTGTATAATCACCTTTTCAGATTTTGGAATTTAGATTTTTTTTATTTGAAAACACATTTTGTAAATAATTTTAGTGAATAAGGAAGAGCCAATTTGATTACAAAAATATACATTTTCGGTAAGTTGCAAAAAACATGGGTGACATCCTTCAAGCAGCAAGTTCATGAAAGAAGAGGTCCTCACTTGGAGCATTCCAAAAGCTGAAACGGCTACAAGCGATTACTCTTCTTTCAGTATTGCAGCATAGTGTCCCACTGGTAAAGCAGAGCAGATGGAAGAAACAGCTGCATTGAACGACTGATGTGACGGTATGTGAAGAGGCTGCAGGTAAATGCACACAGCAGGCAGGCATGTTAGCCTGTGGCTTCAGGGTCTGTTGTACCCTCAGGATCTTCATCATTGTAGATATTCTCCGCCTGAAAGGAGAAACAGCGTGTCAGTCTATTTTGCCAAATACTTTACACATATTTACAAGTCAGTGGCAATTTTTTGATAGCAATAAAACCATGAAGAAGATTCAGTTAGGCCAAGCTGCTAAAAATAGCCACTTTGCCACACACCTTACCCTCATGTCCCATATTATTTTTAAGACACTATATCAAATGAAGTATCATACTTGCTGGCTGACCTATCACCCGCATATTCATCCGCTGCACGCAAGTTTGTTTACATGAGTGAATATAACATATAACATAGCCCCAGGCAGTCAAACAAAAACGTGTGCATGCATTTTGATTCCCCTACTTCTGAAGTGAATCTCGTACCTTTGTCCTCAGGTTTTCAAAGAGCCAAATTAGACCCACTACATGTCTAACTGCTAACTGTCCTGACTTTTTGCAGTACAATCTCACAGGATAAACAAGTGTTAGTATGAAAAGGATCACTAACAGAATATACAAACGGGCCAGTAAACTTACCATTCTGATCATTGTGTCTCTTCCATTTCCTCACTTTGCTCTTACTGAGTCACTTGACAAATGCCAAAAACGTTCTCTTGGCAGAGATTTTCTCTTTGTAGTTGGTAACTGAAACGTCAGGTACCTCTCATCACGTGACTTTTCCCTGATTGTTGGCTGCTCTGCATATTATTAGGTAGGAGACTTGAAATCTGCCTGTCTGTGATGTACCACCAGTGACCTCAACATGATACTAGAAAATGTAATATCTTGCATCTTGTCTTAAAAGGAACACAATTTTCTCTAAGACAATAGAGTGGAAAGTAACAAACATGTTCTTTGACTATCCATTGGTGACATGTTTATCCAAAGTTGTTTAAATCAATCCAACTGGACTTTAAAGTCCAGTTGGATTGATTTAAACAACTTTGGATAACCATGACCTGGATGAATGAGAAACTACACGGACATTGGTGACATGCTTTAGTATAATGTGATCACAGCTGCCTTACCATTTGCCAGACTTGCATAATGTTGTCTTCAGACACGGAACAGATAACCCAGGGCTCATTGGGGTTCCAGGAGAAGTCCGAGATCTTGGCCGTGTGGCCTCCATGGATAAACTAGTAAACAACAATTCAGCACAATGTTATGTTCAGCACAGGATGACATTGTCAGTACAGATGCAAAACATCAGCAGGCTTCAATAACTCACCAGTAACTCAGGCGGACCATCCTCTGCATCTTCTGGAGACTGCTCCTCTCCAATTTTACTAAAAAAGCATATAAACCAGTTAATGAATCATGTTAAAACATGACTTATCCCACAGGTCCCAATGGGTACAGCTACAACTGTGTCACGTTGATGTTGCAATTCAAATATTTAGTCTTTGAGAAACATGTTTGACTGCGATGTAGATGTGTAAAATTAGTGCTGCGCTCTCAGAACATACAAAAACTTTACTAACAGAAATTAGCCCATGTAGAAAAAAAAGTCATGATTGCAACATGGCTTAATTTTGAAATAAGAAAGACTTATTTCACTCTTTTCAAATTATGCATCCCTAATTGTATGTTACATCATCTTCAAGAGATGTCTGTAACCCCTAAACATGATTAATGAGTACAAAGAAAACCACAGAAATGCACCAAAAACAAAAAACAAAAAAAACAAAACAACAACAAAAAACTGGCCAACAACATCAAGTTAGCAGAGCTGAAGGAAGATCGGGGTAAGATGCTTCTTACATAGGTCAGTGGACATCACTACATAAAATGTCAAGTTGTTTACCTGAGGTCCCAGACATTGAGGCGACGGTCTGTTCCGCTGGATGCCAGTATGGTTTCGTTATGAGGGGACCACTGAACCTAAAAACCAGACAGTCAAAATACTGAAGTTGGTCAACCTGAACCGCCACTCAGACGTAAAATATGCTCATCATAAGAAAATAGTTAGAAAAGTTAATGTCAAGGTCACGTGCATTCTTGGCTGTTTGAATTATTTATCGAGGATGTAGACTTACTATCACATCTTTTATCTTTTAACTTAACTTCTCAGATTTTGACAGAAAATGTCCTGCCACCTTCTTTCAAAATTCATCCATTCAACATAAACCTTACCTGGAAGATCTCATCCTTGTGAGACTCAAAGGAATGCAGCTTCAGTTTCAGGTTTCTCAAATCCCAAAGAGCCACAGTCTGTGGGTGGGAGAGAGGCATTACACATACCTGCCAGACTTTCTTACGCTCTGTGCTAACACTGCAGTTGCATAACAGTAACAATATCACTGATATTCATTTCGTCAAAATGGTATAAAAGGCACATGATATCAGAGGTATAATCCAAGTTGTGTATTGATGAATAAAAATATAATTTAGATGTGGTGGTATATTATATTACCTTGTCCGCTGAGCCAGTGGCAAGAATGAACTCACTGTAAGGGTTAAATGACAAACAGTTGACCTCTGCTGTGTGGGCATCGACTGCATGGCTGGGTTTGGAGGTATTGTTTGAACGAGTATCCCAGCTAAAGTGAAAAGAGGCAGGGTGGATGTCAGTCCTCAGCATTATTTAAGAAGTAACAGATGACTGCGTCAGCTCACATAACTTTTCAAGTGAACAGCTACATCTGCATATTGTATTTGTCTTGTGAGTGTGATTCTTACATCATTAGCTTCTGGTCATCTGCTACTGATCCAAAGAGTGACTCGTGAAGCAGGTGCCAAGAGACGTCTTCCACCACAGCAGTATGACCGGTGAAAATGGTCTTTGCGTCAACTATCTTGCCCTCCTTTGGTGCAGCACTGATGTCCCACAGGCAGATTGTCTACAGAAAAAAAAGAATGAGATACAAGCACCTTATTATTTCAGAGCACTTCTTAATTTAACGCAGCATGAGTTTATTGTAAGAATGTGTGCCACTAATATTACTGGCGCAATACAAATTTCCAAAATATGGAAAGTTGCTTGATATTAGTTCTCAACAATAACACCGGAAGTGTCTCTTACATGGTCATCTGATGCACTCAGGAGAGAGCCTGACAGATTTGGATTCCATGAGAGACCATAGCCTTCTTTCTGATGGCCTCTAAGACGCAAATCAGGGTGACACTCTCCAGAAGCATCTGTGGAGAACAAAGTGAATTCACTGTCTAATTAAGCACCTTTCAGTACTTTAAAAATGTAACAATTACCCCACTTGATATTAAGAAAAAGTTCAACAACATGTCACCTTCAGCAGTGCCTTCCAATACCGTATGTGATCTATGTACCTGGTTTGGAGGGATGTTTGGTGTAGTCAAACACCAACACATCTGAGGTGGGAGTCTTAGTGCCAATGATGCAGGGGTTCTGGGGCATATAGCGGGCACGGTTCACCTCTCCTTCATGGTTGATCTTGATTTCTATATCAATCTTGCCACTCACTGAGCCAAAGCCTCCAAACTCTGGGATAATGAAAGGAAATACATTAGTACTATACAGATGCACTATGAAGGCGATGCCTTATTATATTTATTCAGATTACATCAAAAAGCAGTGCACATTTTATCCACTGCAAGGTCATACTATAAATGTAAGTAAAAAGCTGGAAGCCCCTGAACAAGTCACCAACCTCCTTTTTCACTGTCATAATGCGAGGTGTCAAACTGGGCATCATCATTGGGCAGCTGGACGCTTGCAATAACCAGGTGATTCTGCTCATCAGATGTGTGAGTGCCCAGCACCAGTCTATGCACACTGTAATCCTTCCCCTCTGGCCTGGTTAAAAGAAAAAAAAAGTTTCATCATTTTCACTTAGTGAAGGAGTGCATATTCGTCTTGCAAAAAGGAATTACTCCTGTCCCATTGTGTAAAAGTCTCTACCTTGAGACATCAGGCAGCCACTGAGCAGTGAGGCTGGGCCACTCTAAGGCATGGGTCATAACCAGGTCATACAGGAAGGGAGTGTTTTTCTTCCAGATCTTGTATTCCTCATTGATCACTCTCTCCTCCACGGCATCATCAAATGCACCACCTAGAGTGGACAAAGGAATGAAAGAACTGTGACAATAACTGGTTACACACATTTTTTCAGTATTTATGTAGTTACTACAAACACTTGTGTGATATGGCTATAGCCTTTACTAACTCAGGATGTTAGTTTAACAACAAGACAGCTAACCGTGTGTCTCTACGATAGTCAGGGTTTTCTTTTTTAAACTGGTCTGGAGACCACCTGAGATGAGCTTCACCTCCTGACATTCAAATCGTGCTTTGTAGCTTAGTTTTTTCTCCTTCAGTAACACAAGATTGCCAACTCACATACTAACGTAACACTTGTAATTTTCTTTCAGATTCTGTTATGCACTGAACAGGCAAATGTAGAACGTTGCCTTCTTTTCTTTAATTTTTTCAACAACTACAGCATCACACAGCAGGGCAATCCAGTGGTAACTTTATTAATTATTTACATACTCTGTCATTGTGATCATATGTAGCTTTAGTAACTTACACTAGGAACAAGGCTTTTGTGTACAGGATGAATTGCTGCACAGGGGTCATATTTTTGGTCTTCTTCGAAAGGTATTTAAAATATTGTGCCATCCAAACTATTAAACACTACATAATGAAATAAAACCAAAAATTGTTTGTAGTGGTACCTGACTATGTAAATAGTTATAAGACCGAATTTGAGAGTGCTGACTATGATATTTCACCAATACAGTGCAGTGTTAGTTTAAAAACAAAAGACACTGAAAATGTTCACCTGCAAACACCCTAGAAACAATTTTCTTTGTTCCCTCGAGTAATGCACATCTAGAAAGTCTCATGTATACAGTTTTCACATGAACTACTTTCGATTAAAGAAATAGTGCCGTTTTTCCCTATCCGCTGTCTCGTCTATGAGCCCCAACTTCACTGGACAAGGTACCCCCTCCTCACACATCCCTAATTATAGCCCATGATATGAACGAATGCTAATGTTGCGCCGCTTAAACAACTACTGCTTGAAGCTGCAGGCCAATAAAGGTCCCATAAATTACCTGCCGACCTGACTAATCCTCAGTGTGTCGCAGGATGAGTGTTTTGAGAGACATTTCACGGTGAAGTTTCCTGGCTATGTTGCTACAGCATTTAGCATACCTAGCAGACGTTATACGACAGCCAGTCTAACCCTTTGTGTTCTGATTAGTCCACAGAAGATTACACCAACTTGTGAGAAAACACTTTGAAAACTGAAATCGAGAGTGTAAACCTTCACACATTGCAATTTTACCTAGCTTGCGTTGAATAATAAGGGTTAGCATGAGGGATATAGCAGCTTGTCTTAGCTGCTACCTAAGCTAGCGGGTAGTTAGCTCAGACATGTCAGATGACGCCGTTTCTATTGCTGACCACAAAGAAATTCACGTTACCTTCTTTGTCCGCCATCGTTTGTATCTTAAGTAGCAGACAGAACACAGATGCGAGGTTTATTGAGATGCGGTAGCAGTGAGCCTCGTCTCAGGCCGTCCTCTGGTGTGCTAGCTGACCGCCCCGGTGCTTTTTAGACCATAGTGTGAACGACGCTAAGCTAACTGCTAGCTAACAGCGCAGCCGGCTGTAGGAGAAGTGGGAGCATTCGCGCGCTCAGTCCAAGCGCGAGGGACATCTCTCCACCAATCACAGCGCTGCAGCTGAGCTCGTGCTGACCAGCAGAGGGCAACAGTGATGCAGGAAATTAGTTAGGACTTTGTTAATTCCTGGAGGGAAATCAAGTTGTTACAGCAGCGTGGATATTCAACAAAGGGGTAAACAGTAAGGCAACACAGAATATTAGGGTGTAAAGTGAAGGTAAAACAAAATAAAAATAAAATATAGAAAAAAATCTACAGAATGTACACAAGTGAGAGAATGTGCAAATGAGAATGTGCATGGATGTGGAAATGACATAAGATATAATGAATGACGTTTAGAATGTAAAGTGTCCAGTATGTAAAGTGGTTTCATCGGCAGGCAAAGTGATAACGTCTTTTTGTGATCTGCCAGACTCAAGACACATTGATAAATGTCTTGTTGTAGTGGAGTGGAATGACTTCCTGTACCATTCCTTGGAGCAGCGGAGTTGTATTAGTCTGTTGCAGAAGCTGCTCCTCAGATTGTCCATGATGGCCAGCAGTTTGGTCATCATCCTCTGCTCCACCACCTCCTCCAGGGTGACCAGCTGACAGCCAACAACAGACCGGACTTTCCTGATCAGTTTGTTCAGTCCACTGGCATCCTTCGGCTTGATGCCTGCACCCCACCACACTACAGCAAAGAAGATAGCGCTTGCCAGTACAAACTGATAGAACATCAGGGGCATGCGGTTGCATACACTAAAAGACCTGAGCCTCCCGAGGAAGTAGAGCCAGCTCAGGCCCTTCTTGTAGACAGCCCAGCTTGCTGTCCAGACTCACTCCCAGTTACTTGTAAGTCTGGACAATCTCCACATTAGTCTCATTGATGCAGACAGGACAGGGTGGGGACTTGTTCCTCCTGAACTCCACCACCATCTCCTTGGTCTTCATCACATTCAACTGCAGGTGGTTCTCGCTGCACCATTGCACAAAATCTGGTTACTGGTAACAATATCTGAGCATTGTCATTTATAATCAAGAATTTGTCACTAGTTGAAAAATGTTTTGTGCCTGTTGAGATTTTTTTTAAACTTTTTGTCATAGTGAAAAAAGTATACTGTTTGCATGCTGCTTACATTTATTTCTGTATTTGTATTACTGCAAAATATAGCTGTGAAAAAAGTGAACATTTATCCACGCTGTGCTGTTCAGACAAGAAGGAGCTATATTCAGTTAAATGCCTTCCAATGTTACATATGGAGTCTTATTTGTTTATTTTTCCTGTGTTAATTTGCCATTTTTTGTTGGAAAAATGTCTATCTATCTATCTATCTATCTATCTATCTATCTATCTATCTATCTATCTATCTATCTATCTATCTATCTATCTATCTATCTATCTATCTATCTATCTATCTATCTATCTATCTATCTATCTATCTATCCAGTGTATGTGTAGGTATTCCCATGCCTCTGTGAGAACAGTCTAATTTTATTTGTTGATCCGATAGCACACTTTCAAATAAAATTCACGTTTGCACGTAGTTGTCCGCTGCTTTCGTGAAAAAAGACAACATTCCATTTCTTCTTCGCTATTGGTTGACGGTGATATCGGAATGCAATATGAGGCTATCTCATTGGGCACGCCAAGTAAACCGATCTCTTATTGGCTAAGAATTACGCGGGCCCTTAAAAGGACAAATATAGCTCAACGCAAGTTTGCGAGCAGCTCTCTGTCCAGAAATGCGCAAACACAGCGGCTCCATGCGGTCAGTATGCCTGCGACTGATATGTCCAATGTTCTCGACATCCTCCGGTCACTGTACCAGCACATACAGACTCTGGAGGAGTTTGCTAACAGCGTCGTTTTCAGAGAGGGACACAAAGCAGCTGTTGTCGAGCAGTCAGACACAAACCGCTTCAAATCATTCGTCAGCAGCGTTTTTGTATGTTTTGACAAGGAGCTGCAGCAAGTACCAAGTTGCAAACAGGTAACTTTTAACTTTATATGTTCAAAAATATCAACCATGACAGGTTTGTAAGAGAGACGTGGTGTAGCTACTTCTGGAGAGTCGTTAAACGGTATGGCTAACGCTGCTGGCTAGCATGCTAATTGTTAGTAGTGTTGTAGTGCTTTAAAAGCTATTCCAGGGTCGCAGATAATAGGGGTCTGTATGAACATAGCACATCATCCATCAAAGTGATTATTTAAGAGTTGGGACAAATGCATGTGCTGTGACAGGGTAGTTTAGTTTTGGTCATGAGAGGGAGCAGTATCTGCGTATGACTGCATTAAACAGTAAGTAGTATTATGCTTTAAGTGGCCAGGGTTTCTGCAGGGCATTAAAAAGCATTAATAGTCATTAAATTGATTTTGTGAAAAATAAGGTCTTAAATGGCGTTAAAAATCATTAAATTTGATTCTCAGTGGCATTAAAAACTCATTCTGCAGTTTTTAAGAAAAATATTTGACAATAATAATATAATAATACATAATTATAGACTGCGATTCGTCAGATATGTGCATCTGCGTATACATGCCGAAGCATTGTAATAATTGCTCCGGCCGGTCGTGTACAATTGCCAAAAACTGCATGTTCTTAAAGTGGCCGGCAGGCTTGACCAGGTGGAGGAGAGCTGGGAAATGGGGAAACGCAAATTCCAGCAATAATGGCTAGAAAACATGATTTCAGAGAATGACTATAGTGAAATGTAGGGACAGTTTTTCATATAAGAATCATCTTTTACAAAAAAAAAACAAACCCATGTAGTTTGTTGAGTTCACAGTTGTGGCATTAAAATTTTTAGAGTATAGCATTAAAATAGCACTAAATAGCATTAATTTTGACTGGCTGATTTCTGCAGAAACCCTGGGTGGCATTCAGATCTGGCTTTTCACCTATCGTATAGAGCCTCTGTTTTAAATGGTCAATCACTTTACTTGTGTTGCCTCTTTGAGTGGCAGTAAATGGGAGGCACTGCGAACAGAGCACCTGCTTTTGGTCAACATCATCCTCCCTGTGGCAGGAATATTTCCATACAAATGATGTTGTGTTTCTTATTTTTTTTCTTTCTCAGTGTTTCTGTCCTGTTCCTTGCTTACTTTGCTGTGCACATCAATCAACAACCTCTGTGTCTTTCAATTAAAGTTTAAAGAAATCTTTGTATCCAACAACCCTTAAATTGAAGTAAATTATGTCCTCTTGGACAGACTTCTCGTGTAGATTGGTCATAGAAACTGACAACCGTCCAAGTTAACTTGTATCAAGCAGCAAAAAAACTGGTAATGCTGTATTTGAGTTGATTTGCCTTAGCTCACATTGCACGTCTTGAGATGTTCAAACAGCTAAACTACCTGGTTTATAGGAGACTTTAAGATTAAGCAATTAGATTTGATCACTTAGATGAGAGATGATCTCTTCTTATGTCAATGTGATGTATTTTATGCCTTCCACAGATCTGCACACTGCCTGAGCTTCTGGCTTTTGTCCTCAACAACTTGAAGAGAAAAAGGAAAAAAAATGTCTTAGCACATGGCTATAAGTATCTCTCCCTGGCTCAGGAGGATCAGGATGCAGATCAGTTCAAATTCCAAGGTGATCTGACTCAAAGTGCTGCCTACATCCATGGCAGTGATCAGTGGAAGAAAGTCACGACTCGTCTCGGCACAGACCTCACACGGTACCTTCTGGAGAGCTGCTCTGTATTTGTGGCAGTTCCTCCATCATGTGCTTTCCAGGTGTGCGGCCTTCCAGTCTATGACAGAGTGTCCAGGATTACTGCTTCCAGTGGGTTTTCTCTCCAGTCGCCACACAGGAAATACAACTGTTCTCAGTTTGGAAAATATGAAAGGTCAGTGAGTTTGAAAAAGAGGCACACAGTTGAGAATCCTGCTGTAAGCAAGAGGAGGAAGAGACGGGATCTAAGAGCAAAGACAATGAAAAGAAAGAGGAAAGCTGATCAAAAGGATGAGGAGGAGATTATGACTTGCTCAAAAAAGAGATCTGTAGCACACCATGAATACAAACAGGAAATTCAACAGGTTTGCTATGATTTCACTGGCACGGAGAAGGGACAGTCGGTGCCTGAGAAATCAGCACTGTCTGTGAAAACTCAGGAAAATAGTGCGGCTGGCATCAAACAGCTTGTTGAAATGCCAAAAACCTTACTTCCCTTGGAAGGTGGTTCATCCTGGAAGTCAGGGATTTTCCCTCCTTTGCCACCCTCACAATGTTTTTTTCGCACACTGGGACTCATGTATGGAGGCAGAGGCATGTGTGGCTTCCTTCTCAACCGGAGGAAGAAGAGTGCTGATGGATCCAGAAGGCTAGAGGGGCCAGATTTGATAAGAATTGTCTTCTTTGAAGGACTGCCTTATTTAAAGGAGCTTGAGAGGAAGCAAAAAAAACTCCCTCGGCGCTTCTTTTACATGGTCCCGCTGTTTAATCGGCTACTACGACGACACAGGAGATGTCACTACAGCAGAATACTGCAGAGGATGTGCCCAGTGGTCAAGGAGAGCAGTGCAGCACAAGGAGAATTAAGTTCCCTCCTATCACAACGCTCTGCACCTCACCGGGTCTACCTGTTCGTCAGGGATTGCCTCTCTGCTGTGATTCCACAAGAACTGTGGGGCTGCGACCAAAACCGAATTCATTTCCTTGCCAGAGTCAGAGGCTTCTTGCGCAACGGCAAGTTTGAGAGGCTCTCACTGGCTGAGCTGATGTGGCATATCAAGGTGAATGAATGTGATTGGTTGAAGTTAGGAAAAAAAGGTGAGATTATCATTGATGTTATTTTTTTTTCTTTTTTGTTGCTTCATGTATTTTGGCTGATGTGACCAAACTATTTCCATCTGCAGATCGGGTCCCACCCAGTGAATTCGCACGTCGGACACGGATGCTGGGTCAGTTCTTGGCTTGGCTTCTGGAAGGTTATGTTGTGGGCCTCGTTCGAGCCTGTTTTTATGTCACAGAAAGTGTCGCGCAGAAAAACGCCATCAGGTTCTACAGACGGGAAGTCTGGGCCAAACTGCAAAACTTGGCCTTCAGGTAAACACAACACTGATTTAGAAAGGCCCATATTCATGCAGCAACAGGATGTGAGCTTACAAATTCATTGTCATGTAGAGTTCACCTCTCCAAAGGACAGATGGAGGAGCTCACTCCAGTTCAAGTAGCTTCCCTCCCCAAAGGCACCGTTATCTCCCGACTTCGCTTCATTCCCAAGACTGATGGCATGAGGCCGATCACACGAGTTGTCGGAGAAGATCCCAAAACTAGGGTACACTTTGACAATGATAATAAAATTCACCTTTACACATGCATGAGTTGTGCATTATTATATGCTATGAACAGAGTTTTTGATAATTTCTTTTCCTTACAGCTCTACAGAGGACGTGTCCGGGACTTGCAAGACATGCTGCGAGCCTGTGTGAACTGTACTCCATCCCTCCTGGGCTCCACAGTGTGGGGGATGTCAGATATCCGCAGGGTGTTGTGCTCTCTGGCACCAGGCCAGAAAGAGAAACCCCAGCCCCTCTATTTTGTTAAGGTCAATTGCTATACTTAATTGTCTTTCAAAGTATTTTACTTAATGTGAGTGACTAGAATTCAGTGTAATCATATTCATGAGACTGATAATGCTGCTACAAATCAGGGTTTTTCTTGGCTCAGAATGAGCCTTTGGATGTGACTTGGCGCAACAGCAAGCATAAGTCTGGGTACAGTAAATACAATGAGTCTGTTACCTTATTTGACAGAAATCTATACATTTTCTGTTATTTCTGACCATTTGATAAACAAAATGTCTTTTATGCTTGACTAAATGAAACCAAACTATTTTAAACAAATGTATTTAAAAAACTGATTGCTATTTTTATTCTTTATTTTTAACGTTTTGTTGCTGGGGATTTTTACATTTTTAAAATCAGCCTTTCTCTGTGTTAAAGGTGGATGTGAGTGGCGCCTATGAGAGCCTGCCACATGACAAACTCATAGAGGTGATTGGCCAGGCCCTGTCACCTGTCCAGGATGAGCTCATCACCATCCGCCGCTATGCTAAGATCTGGGCAGATTCCCACGAAGGCCTGAAAAGGACCTTTGTTAGACAGGTACAGTCATACCCACAAATATGGACATTTATATGCTCACATTGTTTAACCAAGTTTTCATTTTTGTTAACACAGGCAGATTTCCTGGAGGACAGCATCGAATCCACCAACATGAAGGGCTTTCTGGTTTCACTGCAGAGAAAAGGCAAAGTTCATCACGCCATCCTGGTAGAGCAGGTGCCACTGACATCCTCTTACTTTCTTTTAGGTTCGGACAATTTATGCTTATTTTATTTTTACCAAAGAACGCTCATAACACTTGAACATTTTATTACTTTTTCTTTGTTGCAGCTTTTCTGCTCAGACATTCAGGGCAAAGAGGCCTTGCAGTTCTTTACCCAAATGCTAACTGGCAGCGTTGTTAAATATGGGAAGAAGTAAGCTTTGCACTGATTACATTAAAAAAAAATAAAAAAAACTTGTGCTTGTTTTTTTTCTTTTGTGATTTGACCCGGACAGTTATTCTGGTGTTTGGTCCTCTGTGTCGCAGGACATACCGTCAGTGTCGAGGGATTCCTCAAGGATCGGTTGTGTCCAGTCTGCTCTGCTGTCTGTGCTACGGTCACATGGAGAACGTGCTGTTCAGAGACACTCAAAAGAAAGGGTACAGCAGAGCACTGCTCTGTATTTCAGTCAACATCACCGTGTAAAGATGTGATAGCGCA
This sequence comes from Amphiprion ocellaris, assembly GCF_022539595.1. NCBI lineage: Eukaryota > Metazoa > Chordata > Actinopteri > Pomacentridae > Amphiprion > Amphiprion ocellaris. The sequence continues at coordinate 15,471,202 of NC_072780.1, read as the reverse complement.
CCAGCAGCAGGAGAGGGCAGTCTTTCTGTGTTTGAGCTCCTTTCTTATTTACTGCACGTGTTACTGTCTCTCTCTGTGCCCTGTAGGTGTTTGATGAGACTCATAGACGACTTCCTTCTGATCACACCTGACCTGAATGAAGCACAAACCTTTCTCAAGTATGACACACACACAACCTTTGCTACACATATTACTTATCATGTGACACCAGGCCTCTCAACTGCCATTCCTGAGAGAGATGCATCATCTCTATAAATTTTCTAATGTCATGTTTACTTAAAACCTTCAGAGAAAACTATAATTATGAGCATTATTAATACGATTTAAATTAAATTATGACTGTGGGAAAAGTTGGATACAATGGAACCATAACAATTTGTTTAAAAAAGGATTATTTTAATTTTGGCCACTGTTTTTCTTAGTAGTAAAATTGTTATGGGTAGCTCGGACTGTTTTATCAGTTTTTTGGCTACATGATAATTGTGGCCGAAAGAATCCACAAAAATGATACTGGTGCGATATCTATAGATTTTTAGATGAACATAATTTGATGTTATTAAGATGTGAAAATTAAAAGAAAATGTTTGCGTTTAATCATTTGATGAAAGGTGGTCTCTTCGTATTCTGATGTGAAAAATTGAGGTAAAATTCATCTTTATTTTGTTTGTGTGTTTTGTCTCTCATTTGGCAAATACATTACATTCAAAATATGAGTGTTGGGAGGTGGAGAGAAAGTCTATAACCACAACCAGACTGTATCTTTTTTCAATTTTGGGAGTGTCAACTAGACAGATGCTGGCCCAGAGTTGTTTGCAATATTTTCATATGTATATTATAATAATAATAATAATAATAATAATAATAATAATATCAGTTATTATCAATACCAAACATTCCTGTCAGAAACCATGCAAGATAGTTCAAAGTATAATTTTGTAGTATGATCTGCAGAATCAACAGAGAACACAACATAAATGTATGTAGGGATGGTTATCACTAAGATTTTAACAGTATTACTACTTTTACTGATATTGCTTATTGAGTCGATACTTTAATGATATTCTTATCTGTACTTTGTGATTGTTTGTTTAGTTTTTTAAGTGAAAAAAACAACTTAAAAATAAAATAACAATTGCTTTATTTTCTCTTATGTACTGGGTAAGAATTCAAATGTATATAGACACTAATGTTGTGTTGATGGGGTGATCAGAGCACTGTGGACAGCGTCACAGATTTTACTTAAAAATAAAATATTATCCAATTAACTGTCCAACATCATATCAGAATTTAAAGCTCCACCTTGAACAGATAAGTAAATGCTAGCACATTGCAATGATAAAAAACTGTTTCATTTTTTACTAGTTTAGTGAAGGAAACAGAGTTTGTCTGCAGCCTCCAAATAATGAAATCAGCTACAATTCAGATGGACAGTTCAAATGATGCTCAGAATTTCAGACTGAATTTATGAGAATGGTCACTGTTAAACAACTGGCTGTAGCACACTTAGTTTTTCCATACTTAATCATTAGTCTTTGTTTGTTTGAGTAACACCGCCGCTACCAAACATAACAATCCAGGTTATCGAGAAACGAACTACCAGCTCTGTACGTGATGAAGTTTTATGGAATACCTGCGCAGATTGATCGTGTTTCGGCTCTGACATACAAACGACTTATTGCTCTTGTAGCAACAACATTTTCTGCATCAACTGTAGTGAAGATTAATCAGTCATCATCTGTCTGAGCTACAGACTCCAGTAGACACATCTGTTTAGGATTTAGAAATCATAGGTGTATCATAGACACACACACATCAGACATATCTTCCAGTGATGAGATAAAATGTGCAAAACAATAATCTTCTTGCTTTCTGAAGCACTTTTAACAGAGCCGTCACTGTCAGAGGTTATCTGTGTTGTGCCAAATGAGATTTTTGCCCAGTTTCTACTCGTCTATAGCTGCTTTTATCTGGATCAAACAGTCTTAACATGCACATACAAAGAGTAGCAACTATTAATTGTTCAGTGGTAAGCTATTAAATAAATTGCCAACTATTCTGATAATCCATAAATTAGTTTAAGTAATTTTTACGAGAAAAAAGTCTTAATTTTTGGACTCCAGCATATAAAATGTGAATGTTTTCTGGTTTCTTTACTCTCCTATGACAGTAAACAGAATATCTTTTGACTGTGGACAAAACAAGACATTTGAGGATGTTATTCTGAACCTTGATAAACAGTAATCTACATTTTTCACAATTTTCTCAGATTTTACAAACAAAAGACTAATCAATTAAAAGAGACATTAGTCCACAGATTACTTGACAATAATCGATAGTTGAAGCCCTCAGTGATAGGTATAATTTATAGTATTGTCTCTGATGTTTAGGCTGTATATATTTGGTATGACTAATATCCATGTTAAGATTGTAATTAACATGATTATATTTACAATAAAAAAAAAATCCCGCAGGTTATATGACTGGCGAATGAAATCAAATCATTTTGATGCATTAATAACATTTCAGTCACAATGAGTTGACGTAGTCACTTTTTGGCAAGTAGAAAATGACATTATATGAGTTGAGCTAATCCTTTAAAGCTATTTTAACAGGTTAAAAAGGACAGAATGGGTTCAACACAGAGGATCTAAAATTATGCCGATAATTGCTTTTGTGGACTAAAATCTGTTTTTGGGAGAAGATCACTTTCCGGTGCAAAAGATTTGCCCTGGTACTACATGAGTCCCAGGGTACCCATCCCTATGTCTATGGCTATATGTGATTTCAGTGTAGGTATTCCTCTCAGTCTCACTGCTTCATTTATTTAGAAACAGTATTACACACATGTGACATCTACAAATTAACTCAAGTCAGTTCAAGCACAGATTATTTTCTTAATGGAGCATTTTGCAGCAGATCTGCTACTAAAAAGAGCTACATTTGAATTTTCACAGTGAATAATACCACTTTCGTGTTATCTGTGTAGGGTTTTGATGGCTGGAGTACCACAGTATGGCCTGGTGGTCAACCCGCAAAAGGTGGTTGTCAACTTTGAAGTGTCAGAAAGCCTTGGACCTTGTCCTGACATCCGTGTGCTGCCCCCCCACTGCCCCTTCCCCTGGTGTGGACTGCTGCTGGACACCCATTCACTGGACGTCTATAAAGATTATTCCAGGTGAAACTTATTGTTAACTGTTGTAGAATTACTGCTGCAGAATTACTGCCAAGTGTGTTTCTTTACTGGAAAGTTGTTGTGTTTTTGCCAGCCTTTATGGTTTTTTGTAAATTGAGTGAAACACTTCCTGTACTTTGCACTTGATCATAAACACAAGACAATGCTTATGATTTTCATTCTAAAATACAGCGCAGTAAACATTATAACTCTGTTGCTACTTGAAATATTTTTTCATGCTAAATTATCCTTTTTGTCCCTTTTGCTGCTATCTTTTCACAGCTATGCAGGTGTGTCCCTGCGCTACAGCCTAACTTTGGGCTCTTTCCGCTCAGCTGGACAACAAATGAGGAGGAAATTAATGTATGTCCTCAGGCTCAAGTGCCATGCTCTTTTCTTGGACCTGAAGGTCAGCGATGAGAAGAGTCCTTTGATTTAAAAATCCTGCAACAGTTTAGCATTTTGCATAATTTATGACCCAAGTGATTGACTGAAGGTATAGTTAGGAAAAGCTTAGAAGATACAAACTTGAATGCTAATACATCACACAATATTGTTGTTTCACTACCTGGTGTCCATTTAAGCTCAGAGCAATATCATACAAGCATACGAGTAAGGAAATGGTAAAGATTAATTGAGATTTTTCAAATTTTTTGTCTTGATTATAGTAGAAGCAACACTGACTTGTATATTTTTATTAAAAGCCTTTGATGGAAAATGTTGTCAATTAACAGATGCTTTACAAAGTTTTAGATCTTCCTCATTTTCTACTCAAAAAGGCTCTTGATCCTGCGGTATGGTTATATCATGAATAGTAACTTTATACCAGTTCTAGGGGACAAAGGGGCAATCTATAAAGACACCCTTCAGAAGACTGAAGGTTAATGAACTAACTGTGCACTTCATCTAACAAAACATGCTGATGGACAGTTTTATCTCCCAGCTGCATTGCGTTGATGTGTATCATCAAAAATTTCCAGTAGGACCTCACCCTAAAATAGCAACAGAGTGGTAAATTCTAGTTGTGAATGTGTCAGGTTTTCTAGTAGTAAGCAGAGTAAACATCAGTAAATGTATCTACAAGACAAACAGGGCAACAGAAAATGTAACAGGTTTATTGTGCTTATATGAAATATCATGTAAAAACAATAACAAAAGTTTGCTCGTCATTAATGCTAACTAATGTCCCCATGTCTTGTTTTGTTATTAATATAATAATAGATACATTTTTCTCCTCAGATCAATTCTGTTCAGGCGGTCTACAAGAACATCTACAAGCTGGTGTTGCTGCATGCATGCAGGTACAGCCAGAATCCTTAAATGGGACTTTTTTTCCCGCAAAATTCAAGTGATTGAGACTGAACACGTTAAAGGGGCATCGAAAATCTCAGGAACTTCACACACAGTTCTCTTTTACGCTCACATGTGCTCACAGGCTTTGGCTCAATGTAGAGACTTTTAAAGATAATACTACTATAAATATAAGCACAAAGATTGTTTTTAATCAATGCCTGCACTGAGCACTGAACGTACGTACTGCCTTTAATCTCCTTTAATGTCAATATCTGAATGAGGCTGGTCTCTATATTGTCTTTTGTCTCTTTTTTGTTTACTCTTTAGGTTCCATGTGTGTGCACAGAGTTTGCCCTTTGGTCAGACGGTTGCTAAGAACCCTGCCTACTTCCTGCAGATGATATGGGACATGGCACAGTATGCCAACAAGTTCATCAGGCTCAGCAACAAAGGCAACAATTCCACTTCATACATCTGAATAAAAGATCAAGTGAAAAACTTAGAATCTTAATATTGTTTTTCTCTCTCCCTTTTTCCAGGACTGATTTTAGGTGATAAAGCCCAGACGGGCATTCTACAATATGAAGCAGTGGAGCTGCTTTTCTGTCTGTCCTTCTTGCTGGTGCTGTCTCGCCACCGTTGTCTTTATAAAGCTCTGCTCCCACACCTGCAAAAACGTACGTACCCTCAGGAAACATGCGCATATTCACATCAATATCACAAAAAGACGATCCAAACTGATGATCACATCTGATGTGGCACATTCTTCCAGTTTTGAAGTAAATCAAAATTGTTTAATGTGTTTTATTTATTAATAAGATGTAAAATATTCAGAAAAAAATCATAAACGGCACGTGTGATGGTCCACGTGCTTTAGTTTTTTTTCCCCAGTACTCCTAAACCCAAAGATGCTCCATTTACAATCAAATAAAACAAGGAAAGTAGCAAATTCTCATGTTTAACTTAGTGCAAAAGTTTTTTTTTTTTTTTTTTTAAATGAAATTTTTTTAAAATTTGTGCCAAAAATGACCATGCAACAGCCTGTCACACCAGATTGCTGTATTTGTGGCAGCACAAAGTGATGGAACATTTCTGTCCTGATTGGAGCGGCCAAATTACACATCATAAACTCCGCCTCATTGTGTTTATTTGAAGCCAGAAAATTGCACTTTTGATGGTAACTCATGTAGTAATGCTCCATCACATCTTTTAAATCTGTTGCACTGTGAATATTGAACTGTAGCTTGACATCAAAGCACAAGTAGATGTTTTCCTGAAATCGTTCAGCCCATCATCCACCTGTCTGTGAAGCAAAATAAGTGATGGCTGTGACGGTGACAAAGGCTCCATAAATACAAAAACAATGTCGCTGGAATTTTCCAGGATGGGCAATCCTTTTGCACCTTGTAAGGATCTCACCAAACTATGTGACGTGCTCTGAGATGATGATGTGAATTGGTGCTATATAAATATAACTGAAGTTAATATGAACTTGTGAAATGTGCACCCAAGCCATTAAATACAGATATGCGATTTTATATGTACACAAGTCAGTTTATTGCCACCTTAAGTTGATTTTTACAGTTCACGTGGATGAACTTTTACAGTTCACTAAAGAAGAAAAAAGAGCATCTTATCTTGTGGTCTCGTCTCGACAGGGAAGCGACATCTGGAGCGGTGTCTCGGGGATCTGAGGCTGGCCAGGGTCCGACAGGCCGCTAACCCCAGAATTTCAGTTGACTTCTTGGCCATCCAGACATAAAACTACCAGTTGGCACAATTACAGTTTCCAACACAACCAAAGAAAACTATTATGAACTGAAAGGTATGGATAAGTATTTCTTTAGTCCTGTTTTCCTAAAATGTTAATGTTTCTACTTTTGTTTGCGTTGTCTGTCAAAATTAAGACATTGTACAAAACTTTTATGTCTGATCCTCAGGTTATATGAGTGAGATGAACAGTGTGTTGAAATCAGTAATTTGGGTTTATCTTATCTGTCAGCTTTCCGAAGACATAATATGTAATATATGTCATAGCGTCAGACAAACTGGTTGACAAAAAAACGTCTGAGTCATCTCATATAAAACACTTAAGTGATAAACACCAGTCATAAACACACCCTATGAAACAACAACAACCAGATCAGTAAAGATGGATAATAGAAAATTATTGAGCTTCTGTACTAGAGCAGGTCTCATTGCTCAGCTGTTTGACTGTTTGAACTTTGATTTACACTTTGTGGTAGTTTTCCACAGTGGAAAACTGCCACAAAGAAAACATGGCATCACATAGAAAATAAATCACATGAAAAAGTGCACAGAAATATTACCATTACAGTGAACAAGTCAAATGATCTTTGTACAATAATATATTTCTCCTTAAAAATGGATGAAATTTAAGATCTCATACTTGTTAAACCTACATTTGTGTCCAAATATGTGGTTTTTATAAATGTGGAATCAAAGAAGGCTGCGTTTTTCACTCTGCTGAATATTATTTACATGATGTACACCACAAAAACAATGTCAGAAGGAAAAAAAAATCTTACCGTTAAATGAATCTAGTTTTGTTTGTCATATGCCGCCTCATGTTCTCAAAATTCCTGATCATTAAAAGATCAGAATCATTAAATTCTGTATTGCAATTTAGATGAACATTCCACACAAGTAGTGATAACATGAAGACATCTTCTGTTCAGGAACATGGCAACCTTGTAACTCGCCACATTCCTCAAGCTCTTTGATTGTTCTGTTCCTGTGCTTAACCCTCAAAGGCGTAATTGTTGTAGGGGTTTGAGTCGGCATGATGAGATGACCTCCTCATTATTCGGCGGATCAGTCTGTAGATAGCCACTAGAGGGATAGGAATCACAGGCACTGAACAGAGAAGGACGATTATGGCAAACACCCAGTCTGGATATGACTTCGTTTCAGTTTTGGGGAAATCAACCTAGAGACAATGACATGTACAATGTGAAAAAATAAGAATTTATACATGTTTAAATTAAATAAAGCCATACAGTAAGTAATTAGGTTCACTTGTCCTCGCTTAAAATTACTGAGTCCAACCAAGAAATATTATGAGTGTATAAATTCTCATAAAACCATTTTCACTTTTCACTTTGTGTATTCATTAAACAAAGGAGATGCAGAATGATTTTTTTTTTTTAATTTTGCGCTGCTGAAAGGCTTTTTTTTTTTTAACCTTAGAGCAGAGCCAGGTTGGAAGTCGAGAATGGCAGCACTTTAAATATTTTTTTTAGCGCTGCCATCTAGAGATAGTGGGTAAATTATCTCATCAGTGACAACAGAAGCTTGTTTTCTCACTTTCTATACATATGTAAGTTCTCGTCATCTCGATAACACGACCGATTTTCTCATGATGATGGGATGCACATACAGCGTCTTGGCAAATGCAACAACTGACTTAAGCTGAAAATGTCTGATCAAGGAGTACAATATGATCAACACATCGGACGGGTCTTCGTTCAGAGTCTAACAAATACAAAAACACATGACACATGACACACGACCAGCTTGGCTGCAGCCTACCAGGCCAGCGCATTCTGCTGAGACTGAGCACGATCGTGACTTTGATCTCAAAGGTTAAAATCAGGTGTGATCAAATGAACTATAAATTATCTTGAGAAATTGCCTTCTGCTTTATTAAGATAGTGACATAAATGTACTTATCACAAAATTAGCTTTGTTATCTGAGCTTTGTTCACATTGTAAATAAAATATCTGCAAATACTGTCCTATTGCCAACCTTTTGAAGTTTTTGTTCAGAACCTCAGCAGCATTCGCATATATATATTTGGAGTGGTTTTGCTGACTACCTTGGGAGTATAAATGAAATTCACACACTTTTAGCTCTCTTTTTTGCCTGTTCCAACTCTACTGGGGAAAACCAGTCACACTTGCTTACATAATCTGGGTTCCATGCGGGATAGGTGGGGTGTTTCCGTGCTTGGACGGCCACGTAGAAGATAAACACCACCAGGAGCAACAAAGGACTGATGACCATCCAGCACGCCTTCCAAAAGATGTTGGGCCTCCTCCCGGTCATGAAATAGATGTCGTCACTGAAACTATCAGAGCACAAACCGGAGAAACTGTTAAACACATTGCAATTAAAATTGTACGTGAATATGACAAGACTACAGAGTTATATCTGAGATGAGAAAGAAGAGCTGAAAGGTTTACGTTTTCATTCCACGGATATAAATGACTCCTATAAGCTCAAAGAGTGCAATGATGAGCAGAGGTACGGAGCCCACGTAGCTGTTAAAAACTTCCACCCAGTAGTTCCCTGAGCCCAGGGCGAAGATGAGGGCCACAGCACAACACAATATGAAGACAATCGCTGAGGAAATGAGGGGAAAAAAAGGTTTTTAGTGAAAGAATTTAATGGAAAAATATAAATATTCTCTTTGGTTTGATACCAGCTTCAGGTGGTTTACAATTACCTGTAAAGATCTCATCAGGCAACCACTTAGGAAGCACTTTGAGGTCCCTGATGGGTGTGAGGACGCCTTCCATGTTGCCAAACATGGAGGAGAGACCCAAGCTGAAGAGCATGACAAAGAAGAGAATGGCCCATACTTGAGAGCCTGGCATTGCTATCACTGCTTCAGTGAATGCAATAAAAGCCAGACCAGTACCTGAAACACTCTGGGGGAGGAAGATGAAAGAGAGAGACAAGAAAGTAATGAGGAAACTTGAAATGACTGCATGTGTGGAAAGCAAAGTGAGGGCGGAAAACAAGCAGGAATTCCAGAAAATGGGAGGTTAGAAATAAGTTCGAATACCTCGTCAAGGAATTTTTGTCGGTCACACCCGTCGTTTAAGGGTACTTTGGAGAACTGGTCTGGATATGTCTGATTTAGATAATTGACCCAGTGATCATAGTTGTCCACTGTTATGTTCTGGTCAGGCATCTCGAACTCATTGGTCAGAGCCAGGATGTTTCTGTGGATGGGATTATAAGAATCAGTTCTCAGGATTTAAAAAAAAAACAAGTTTTAAAATCACCTACAACAGATGTGCATACGTACTCGTTTATACAGGAGAGGAAGGCGTTGTTGGCTTTAAAACCCAGGATAGAAAAAACAGGAATGGATGCATAGAGAGATGTGGCACTGTTTATTACTCCTACTAGAACGGCATCCCTCTCACAGTTGTTTCTAGTAGACACAGAACAACAAAACACAGAGCTTTGTAATCACCTTGTCCTTACCAGACACTCAGTTGAGGAGGTGTAGTCCTTACCTCTCTGTGTTGTAGCTGGAGAAAGCTATGAGACCTCCGAAAGCTACAGAAAGAGAGAAGAAGATCTGGGTGGCAGCGTCCAGCCACACTTGTGGGTTCAACAGTGTGCTCCACTGCAGCAAGCATGAGAACAACAAATTAGTACAATGGAAGTGTGTCTGAGACTCAAGATACAATCCTATAAGTACTTACTTCAGGGGTAAAGAGGTACACCAGTCCGTCAGTAGCCCCAGGCAGAGTGAGGGCATAGATCAGGAAAATAGTCAGTACCAGGTAAGGGAATGTGGACGTCACATACACAGCCTGAAACGGTAAATAATCAGATAACACAACTTGGTATGATAGAGGGGTTGATTTTGGTATAGGAATTAATTATTTTTCACTGACCTTTCCTATGGAGTCGATGCCTTTGATAGCGCAGATGTAGACGATAAACCAGGCGCTGACCAAACAGAGGACCATCCACCACTGCAGTGAGCCGCTGATCTCGATGTCATCTGTGATGTTCAGGGTCTCACGGTACCAGAAGTAATCCACAGGAGTGCTTTTCTCACACTCCACATTATAGCCTAAATGGACGTACACAGATACCAAAAAATGATCTGTCGTATTCTTATCCATAATACCCTTCGTTCATATAGTGTTATTTTGATTGAAAATGTGTTCTTTTAATCTTTTATTTCATTGAGCAATGTGCTACAACATTGTGACCACTCACAGGTGAAGTGAATAACATCGATCATTGTGTTATAATGCAACGTTCAGCTGGGAAACCTTGAGTCTTGACATTCATGTGGATGTTTGACATGTACCACCTACCTAAGCATGGCAGGTCAATCAACCCCCCCCATCGCAACAGCAGTCCTTGATGCAAGTTTCCACCCTGAGCAGGACAATGCACCCCGACACACCGCAAAAACTTCTCGGGAATGGCCCAGGGAACACGACAGAGCTAAGGTGTTCACCTGGGTTCCACGTTCCCCAAATCTTATTGAGCATCTGTAGGATGTGTCAGGATAAGCCTGATCTAGGTAGATCCCACTCTGCAACCCACAGGACCCACAGAACTCACTGCCACCATCCCGGTGCCACAGGACATCCCCAGAGTTCCTGTGTCCATGCCCCACTGAGTCAGAGGAGGTTTAGTATCATAAAGGGGACCAACACAACATTAGGGAGGTGGTCATAGTGTTATGTCTAAATGGTGTATGTCATCATCATGACATTAATACTGATGCTATTTCTGAAAACATATAAAAATCCAGATGTCTTGATTTGAACTGGATGACTGTACCATTTTCTAGTTATTTTAGATTAAAATGAAATTAAAACCCAATACGCTGTGCTCTCTGTAACGTAAGGTAATCTTAATTTCCAAACCCATATTTCACATTATTGTAAAGGATTTATTGCCGACTAGGTTTTCACATACAAGGAATCTGACTTGGTGTTTTAGTGCATTACAGTAAAGGAATTTTAATATCACAGGGTCGAGCAGTTGATCTCAAACTGTGTGCCTTGGAATTTATGATGTTTTACACAGCTGTAAACTTATAAAAATGTGTGACTTGAAATACTTGTTTTCATATATTTTGTTTAGTAGTATTTTTTGTAATTTAACCATTAAAATAGTCCAGGAGTATCAATGCAGGTCTGGTGAGAGGAGAGCAAATTACCCATGAAGTCCCAAAACACAAAACAGAAATGAAATAACTAATAATAATCAGGCCTAACCTGCAGCCTGTGTCGATAACAAAATAAGAATAAAATAAAAGTTCTTTTCATATGCTCATAAGAGCTTACCTCACAGTAAAACATCAACTCTATTTTCATTTTTTCATTTCTGCTACCTGGTGATGTAATATGTAAATTGTGGGAAGCATCTATACCCACCAATACTGTATGCAATTTGTGGATGAATAATCGCTGCTGCAAATATCCAGCTACGAGATGGTGACAGAGAAATTTCTGTCATGAAATACTTGACGTTACAGAAAAATATTTTGACTTTAGCAAACATGTGAGACTTTTGGGAATGTCTTTGATCAATTATGTCAAACTATTTTGAAGGGCTATAACGCATGACCAGAATGAGAGATGAATAGATCCCGGCTGTTTTTCGTGATTGTTCTTGCTTCTGTTAATGAAATTGAAAGAAAAAAAAAAACCACAAAGTAATTTAGATCCAGGGCTATTCATATTACATTTGGAGCTTTAGAGTAAAACACCCCGATCTGCTCTTTGGCTGGCATTTATTCCACTGTCTGTGACATTCCTTTGTGCCATAAAGCAATCCAGTAATTTTGCTATAAAATCTGCCCTGAAATGTCACTTAGACTTTGATGAGTCCTCGAGGTTACAGACATTACCTTTGTTTTAGTTTCTCAAAACAGTGGGGCTACAATAAAACCTTTCATATTGTACTGAGCTGCAGCGTGGCAACATTTCTGTTGTTTCTGTCAGCTTTGAAATCACAGCAATCACAGTGCGTAACCATAAATGTATCAAAAGTAGTAAGAAGAACAGAAAGGGATAATTTTTCTTCTTACCTGTACGGTTTACATTAAGTGGACAGCTGCTCCAGGGCAGTGGGTTCTGGAAAGAGTGAAAGAAATACCAGAGCACCCAGGCTAGGATGGTGTTGTAGAAAAGGGACACCAGCAATGAAACAATGGAGGAGGCAATACCTGCACACAGGAGCACGATGCTGACTTAAAGAAAGTTTCCAAACTGCAAAAAAAGATTAGCTTAAGAAATGAATCTTTGTCCAATATAGAAAGTGACTGTAGTAAGCTGTAAACACATGCTTCTTAGATCATCAAAGTGAACATGTATTATTGTGTTTCTCCAAAATGTTTTCTTCTCATTTTTTGAGTGCAGCTTATAAGGGAAAGGTGATTGTGTAAATTTGGTGTACTTTCATTTTATTTCATGCATTGTTATTGTATTTCTGACTGTATTTCCCTCATAATGCCACTCCAAATACATCACTGTATCTGTCTATTTTAAAGTCGTTTTTAAAAAAAAAAAAAAAAAAAAAGAAGTAGTGTGGTTGTAACTCTCTGCTGAAGAAATGTTTCCTTACAATACATCCAAACACTGGACCGATATACTTCCAGGCCAAATAAAGATTCCAATGCATTTTACTAATAATTTTAGGCCCCTCACCGAGTCCACCCAGCAGCGGAGAGATGGAGTTCCAGACCCCAACGCTTCCCAAGCGGAGCCTCTGTCCTATAGCCAACTCCAGGTAGAGCAGGGGGAGGCCCTCAAACACCAGCGCTATAAGGTAGGGGATGAGGAATGCACCTGAAGACACAAAGGTAGTATCAGAAACATTAATGTTCAGCATCACAGTTTGCAGAGAGTCCAATAAACAATGCTGTGCTCCTAATGTCTCCTAAATAAAGATATTTAAGTATGCCCATGAAAATAAGTACAGTGTTTCCTTTTGAAATGTGGTGGAGTAGAAGTAAAAAGCGGCTTGGAAAGAAAAGACTAAAGTGAAGTAATAGCTCAGCTTTGTTCCTACTTGATTAAACATTGTTATATTCTGCTACAACTGCATCTTTACGAAATAATGCAAAAGGCTAAAGTCACTAAATACAAATATGACTAGTGGGATCACTAAGTCGAGGTCAAACAGAGGCTCACTCTTACGGGAATCTCTGAATCTCAGAGTCAATATGTGAAGTTGATAGAGCCCCGTTTGCTTTTTTCCAAGATTTGCTGTTTACACAACTTAACCTGGGTGCTCTTTTATTCTGTGGCTTCAAGACTCAACATATCTAACTGGAAGTTATGAGGAAGTAAATACAGAAATGGGGTTTATTGTGCAAAACAATCCCTGATGTTTTTTCACGATCAATCAAGCATAGATAAGACTTATCATTTCCCAGCATTCGTACAGGAACTGACCTTGTTTCTAATCCTAATGACTAATTCAACTGAAACAAAGGTTAAATCTAAACTGAAGCATCCTTTTGACTGGAGAATCGTTAATGTAGGTATAAAATGCTTACATTCTCACACCATTAACTCAATTAAGATATGTTAAGATGTATGGAAAGTACAATTGAAAGGCAGCATCTCACCTCCTCCATAGATTTGACACAGGTAGGGAAACCGCCACACGTTTCCAAGTCCCACTGCGAAGCCAATACATGTTAGCAGATACTGAGCCTTGTTGTCCCATTTGGGTCTCTCCTCCACTGCAGAATCTTTTGTTTGGCCCATTCTCAGCTGGTAAAAAGGCTTCTCTTTCAAGGATTTAAGTCTCTCTCTTATTACTAGCATGCACGTCAGTCAGGTTGTATTATTTTCTTCTTCCGTCTAGGTTTCTCCAGTTGATCTCCTTTCAGTGTTCATCAGAATAAATACTGTCACCAGTGGTTTGGGCTAAGTGATGTCCAGCTCTCCTCTCGTCCTCTGTCTGGTTCTCTAAAGTTGGTTGTCTTTTCATGCCCTATCAGTTTCAGCTTTGAGTCAGGATTATGGATTTTATTGGTTTTTATGAAGTAATCAGGTCAGCAGGAAGGGAGTGAAAGCAAGCACCGGGCATGATGATTTAGTGGTTAAACCTCCCTGCCTGTGTAAAATGGGAGTGTGCTGAATTAATGGATAACCTGGTGATGCTGTTAGTGTTGCACTGACCTCCAGCAAACCAATCAGATACACTGTAGCAGAGACATCATGACGGTTCTATCACGATCAAATTGTACCTGTTTTTATTTGCAGAGTCTGTGAATTAAAAAGTGCGCTGATGTGTTTTACAGAACATTTGCTCCTGGTAAATAGAGAGTAAAGAGCAGCTTTCTGTACAGGACAAACCGTAGATGTTTTGAGGACTTTCTGACCAGACCTAAGATCTCTATGTTACAGTCACTAAGTCTGTTCTTGTAGATGGATACTCCTTTTAATGTGAAGGGGAGAAACTCGATTGATGTTTTGGTACATTACAGTTTTGATTATGTGCAGATTAGAAAAGATCAGAGTGCTAAATGCTACATTGTGCCCACATTTCCTGCCTGTGAACTTAGCCAACCAGCAATTACAACCCCAGACTTAGTTAAATGAGGCACATGGCATTTTAGGCCATCCACAGTGCTCTTTTCCTCTTATAATTTTCTTTCGTGCAGATTTAGACAAAAATAAATTGTTTATTGTCCTTGTCGGTGATGTTCCCTTAAGATAGTGTTTAAAGATCTACTCCGTTGAAAATTTTTATACAGTATATACACTGATGACTATATCTTTAACAGTGTGTATATATATAAGATTCATACAGATTCTATGTTTTATGTACTGCAAATTATACTTCTCACACATTTTAATGTGGCCGACAGGGAAGAAGAAAAATCATGCTCAAATCATGTCTAATTTTGTAAAAAGTACCACATTAGTCTCAACTCAATAAAAAAAATAGGTTTTGAAGTGTGTAGATTTTCTATATTGTTGAATTGTCATTTAATCATAGAATGCACATATATACTCATATGTTGCAAATCTTAATTTAAATACCACAATATAACTCATCTTCTGACAGTTACCACAGTGTGAGCACATATGAGGAAAAATGTTGCAGTTTCAGTTCTGACAATATTCCCAATGACCAAGTAACTAAATTGTTGAGGTACGTGAGTGCAGCATGACTTTAAATGTCCTGACACCACAACATGAACTTTGTATTTGCTCAATATACAGATTAGTTCCGTTCAGCTCAGACAATGCATTTTCAGAAACCACTGACGACTTCTTCAACAAATGGCATGTTTTCTGTAATCATTTGTAATCTTAAAGAACCCGTGAACTCATATAATGAGATTGCTAATGGTTTAAAATAATACATTTATCACTGTAAGCCATCATGTCATGGCACATTGAACATTCTGTGGTAAACAAACACATTTCCTGGGGGACGTGTTTCACAACCATCTGAAGGTGACAGAGCGTGACATCCAAATGTGTGATGACGGAAACTGGAAAAATACAGAAACAAGTGAACCTCTGAATGAGAGCAGCAATGATAACAAAACGTAGCTTCCTTGAAAGAAAGAAGTGCCATTTAAGTGATTTAAAAGACATGAAAAGATCAGTAAACTACACAGAAAAATTAACTCAAACTATTATCTTGCACTTGGAAAATATACTGACTCTCTTATTTAAACTATTAAATGTCCACATGCCTGAATATAGAGCATACTATCAGAGCAATGTGTTTTTAAAGGTTCCTGTCTACATAAACTGAGCATTTGATCCTGTATTGCTTTTTAATGTAATTTTATATGTATGTACCTTTAGTCAACAGTTTGCAGCCAATATACAGTGTGCATTTCATCCTCACATCTGTTGGCAGGGCACCCTCATCTGTTCAGAGCAGCAAAGTACAGAGTGTATCTGCATCAGTTGCATTAAAGGAATAATTGTGTGACTTTTGAAAATAGTTTAACAGGAAGAACTACACCAATGACATCAAAATCCTGTCCTCACATTTTAAAATGAGCTGAATCAAAGTGTAGCCAGATTGAACGGACTCAGGGTTAAAAGGGTTCTGCAGTCACACGCATGGTAGAAAATACAGTAAAAAATTATGAAATAGCGACAGTATGGAATCAATAAAATCGCTGTTACTATGTGGTGTTTGGTTGATACCAAAACTCAAGTGTGGTTCTTTCTAGGAATGTCTGACCAGATAAGTCCATAGAGGCCCTTCTGTAGAGTCTGTGCACTCTCCATACCGACATAATTCCAAAAAGGGATCCAAGTTTTATAAAATAACAGGTTTGTCTTTAAGCCAGTACGTCATTGCTTTCAGGGGAATAAGTTCCATTAAAGCCTGTAACCACTGTGAGAGAGAGATTGTTGGAGTAAAATCTCATTCTGCCAGGAAAACAGACTATGTGTGAGATAGCTCCTGTGCATTTGTTGAATGAAGCAGTAGGAGAAGGTATTTAGGTCTCATTAAACATGTTTATTTAACAGCAGATTGAATATAGTACAGAGCTCTGGGTCCAAGCTTCTGTCCCTGACAGCAACAGAGTTTTTGTCTGTTCACAAAGTCTGACACACTATTCCTCCCCTGACCCAGCCTTATGTCTAGTTTCACAGGTGCGTAAGCATTCAGGGTGTGTCTTTCTTCTGGTTGGTTGTCCTCTGCGCATCTGACCTCCTCCTTTGTGTATGAGCAGCCATCTTGTCCCGATCTGGATGCTCCGAACCTCACAGCCATGAAGATGGTTCCCCTCTCTTTGTGGGGGAGGATGAAACCTCAGCAGTTGTTCTTATCTGTGAAACAGAGTCTCCAGCACAACCTTGAAACAGAGTTTCCATCATAACTTTTCACCTAGTTCTTTTCCACTCTTACTCTTACCTCCCTCATCCAGTATTTTTCCATCTTCATAGACAGTGTAAAATATCATCATAAACAGTGCAAAACATTAAGAATGTGATTCTATAAAAGCAAGCCGTTAGTATAAAAACAGTATAAGAACTCCATTTAGAAATATCATAGAAATCCCACAAGATCAACTGAAGTAGGATACACTGTCTGGCACCAAACAGAAGAACATCAAGGAGTCTCAGCACACAATGTTTTAGGTGCAGTGTAGGATGTAATCCAAGGATGCAAGCTTTCTTTGCAAACCTTTCTCCAGAAATCAAAGACGAAATGGTAGTATGAACCCTCTGACAGCTTGCATTTATTACAGTATTTGGAGGATTAAATTTATTCTGTAGCACTGGTGTAATCTGGAGCCTATGAGTAATTTTTTGGAATTGAGATACCTTACCTCTGTTGGTAGACAAACAGCCGGATGAGCTCAGACACACATCACCCCACTCATCATCTGAGATTGTTACCCCCAGGTCAGCCTCCCAGAGCAATTTAAAATGACCAGTGCCCTCTGCTGGAGGCGACACAGCATTATAGAACCATAGACTGTATTGAACCTGGTTATCAGTTTTTGCGGCTCAAGGTCTTGCAGTACCTCTTCTATAGAAGAGCGAGAGAACCCACCACCGACCTTACTTTTGAAGAGACAAAGCTACGGATCTGCAGATACCTACATAAATGTCTGGAGGGAAGGTTGTGCTGTTCAAGTAGTTGGTAAAAGGATTTAACAGTGCTGTCAGATATTAAGGCTCCTGTAGTACAAATACCCTTCTCAGACCATAAGAAAAATGCGCTGTCTTCAAGAACAGGGGGAAAATCTGGGTTTAAATGAACAGGGCTGAAAAGAGAGAGAGAGAGAATACTCCAGAACTACAATCAGAGGAATAAATTAACATATGTAATTTAACTGTACAAATATAAACAAAGAAGAGAAAAAAATATCCTGACAGGCCACCATGGTGGCACCTCAGACAGTTTGGGATGACAGGTTATCAAGCAATTAAAATTGTTAGGCTTATCTTAAAAAAGAGAAAAAAAGAAAAAACAAACCATGGCCCACTACGTAACAGTTAAAGCCCAAATATAGGCTGCCGTGTAACAAATGCAGCTGCCACAGTCCCGAACATCAAAACAAACAGTTTGTGGAGCCAGTTTGTCAAACAGTTCAATTCACAAAGCCAGCAACATTTAAAGATGTGAGTCACCCTGAAGCAGAAGGCTGCGGTGTAGTGTGCGCAGAAGTCTCAGTCCCAAACATAAGTCCACGGATTTCTGCCTGGCCGGCTGGGTACATAGACCCTGAGTGGAGAGAGCTGGGCCTTTTTGATGAGGTGGGTGGTGTTTGCTCTCCTGGTCAGGTCCTCTGAGATGTGCACCTCGAGGAACTTGAAGTTGGAGACCTGCTCCACCTCCACTACACTGATGTTAAATCCTCTGTGAACAGTTTTGTTCCTTTTCCTAGGTCCAGGTCAGTTCTTTTGTTTTGTTGGAGTTGAGTCTCGGGGCATTGGTCCAGCACCATGTGGAGAATGCTTGGACCTAGTGCCTCTATGCAGAATCATTATTGTCTGTTATCAGACTCATCATTGGTTGTGTCATCTGCATATATTGTTATAGTTTTATGTCTGTCATGTTTGTAGGAGGAGTAGAAGTGTGGGCTGAGGCTGCATCCTTGGGAGATGTTGTAGTAAAATTTCATTTATGCTTGAAGGAATTGTATTCATCTGGACTTTGACTTTTAGTCAGGATCACAATAGGCCAGACTCTGAGTAACTTTCTCTCTGTTTTTCATGATACATGATTATGTTGTGACCAGCATCGATCACCAAGGTCTCACAAACTCCTCGGAAGACTCTGTGTTATCCGTCCTGCTGTGTGAGGGACAGATACTTCTATAAGCTTATGCTTTATGTTTTTGTCTGTGTCAGACCTCTTAACATGAGCTTGGTATAGGAGCTCTGCCATTTCACCTGAAATATTCATTCTGCATTACTCTTCTTTATTATTCATTGTTACTCCTTTATTACCTCTGCCAAGGAACGTGGTGGAGGTTATGTGACGACCGGCATTGGTTTGTCTGTCTGTCTGTCTGTCTGTCTGTCTGTCTGTCTGTCTGTCTGTCTGTCTTTCTGTTACCAATGTGGAATGGATTAACGGATTTGGATGAAATTTTCAGGGAAGGTCAGAAATGTCAAAAGGACCAATTGATTAGATTTTGGCTTATAGTTTGGATCCACAGATTTGTTCAAGATTTCTGTATCATTGCGAGATGACAGGCATAACAGTAGCTGTCAAGGGAACACTACTTTAGCTGCCTGCTGAAGATCACATGACTTATCGAGACTTATCCATTGGAAATGATACAAGGAACAACTGATTAAATTTTGTCAGTGATGCAGATTATAGTCTGGATGCACGATTTTTAAAAAAGACTTCTGTATCATTGCGAGATAGCGGCACCGGCGTCATGACTACAAGTGAACACTACATCAGCTGCCTGCTGATGATCACATGATTGCGATCGTACTAAAAATAGACTGGTACGGACTTATCGGGACTTATCTGTCGGAAATGATACAAGGAATGAGCAGCCTTGCCGGAGGCCTGCGCTCTCTGAGTGTTTTTCTTGTTCTTTAATAATGTCAGTAATTTCATCTCACAAGTTGGGGGAACTGGTTAGTTTGTTTGTGGGGTAGAGAAATGTTAATCCAGGGGGCACTCTTAGGTAACTTGTAGACATTTGTGTCTTGATTAAGGTTGATGTTGCTCAAGGCAATAAATGCCGTGATCTATCCACGCCCTCCTTAGGTTGCAAACTCTCACACAATTTTGTCACAGATCTCATCAAATCTAACACATTTCACAGTCATTGACTTGGCTAACCCTTTTTTACGTCTCATTTCACAAGGATAGCCAATTCTGGTTTGCATTTTCCTTTGACGGGTGTGGTTGACACCTGATCCTGATGCCCCCAAGGGTTCTGTGAATCGGCAAGTGTTTTTCTTGGTGCCCTTAGAGACAATTTGCAGAGTCTCTGCCTCCCCTGCGGCTCTGTTTGTTACAGTATCCTGACGATGTCCTAATCTGTGAGAACTCGTGAGAGCCATGCAAAACAAACACCTTCGTACTGCTCAAACACCTATCAGAAAATGGCCACAAAGTAAGTTTGCCAAAAATGCACTTTGTTCAAACGTCAGTCACATATTTGGGACATGATCACAGCTGACAGCAAATCCCTCTTTCCCAAACAAATACATGCAATTCAATCTGTTCCAAAACCCATCACAAAGAAACAAATGTTGTCTTTCCTTGGCATGATATCATTATTGCAGACAGCAGATCCCTGACTGTTCAGAAAGAGAGGCACCTCTCTCTGCCATGACTCATGGTAATAATCTTTATGCACAAGACAGACTTACCTGAACTGACAAAGGTGAAAAAGCCTTTATTGACTATTGACTTACAGACTGCACTGACTCCAGGATTACCTAATCCTGACATTCCTTTTACTCAGTTTGTTGACCAGAAAGACAGTTACGTAACCTCGGCATCACATACACGACCAGTGGCAATTCTCCACCAAACTGGACTCAGTAGCAGTAGGTCTCCCTGTGTCTCCATGCAGTGGCTGCAGCAGAGAAAGCTGTCACTGCATCATTTGATTTGGTGGGTTATGGCAATCTCACACTCATGGTTCCTCATGCTGTTGAAAGGATTTTGCATACACAAAAAACATCTCTCAGCACAGTAATGGCGTGAGATATCACATAGCCTTGCCTTGCTTTCCCTAATGTTAATATGCAAAGGTGCAATTTTTTTAATCCTGCTAATCTTCTTCCCACTGAAGCAGATTTTGAACCGCATGATTGCATACAGGTACTGGAGCAGAACAGCACACCAAGACCGGATCACTCAAAAAATTCCACTGCAAAATGCTGACATGGAGCTCTTTGTTGATGGGTCAGCGTCGCACTCCCCAGAAACAGTTTGATTCATGTGGGTTTTGCAGTAGTCACACAACATGAGGTATTGTTTTCAGACCGTTTGCCATGACATTTTTCTGCGCAATCAGCAGAACTTGTTGCACTCACTCAAGCCTGTAAACTGGCTTCTGAGGTCTCTATAAACATTTACACAGACTCACATTACCCATTTGGCGTAGTTTGTGATTTTGGGACCCTCTGGAAACACAGGGGCTTCCTCACTTCATCTAGCAAACCCATCTCACATCACCGACTTGTGTCTTTATTGCTTGAGGCTGTTCTTCTCCCTGCAGCCATTTCTGTTATTAAATGTGATGCTCACACACCTAACACTAACCCTGCCATCAACTCAGTATGGTACACCAGAGGTTTTACAACATTTGCACTGGACTATTGTAAGATATGTGTGCAGCAAACAATGCTTCAAGTGCCACTCGCATGCCACCTGCAGGTCATAGTTCACCTCACAAGCCATTTGAATTGATTGAATTGATGGGTTGAAGTGTTTCCCTCTGAGAAATAGGATGCAAAAGCAGTAGCAAAGGCACTGCTCACAGAGATTATTCACCGATGGGGAATCCCTTTAGTCATCAACAGTGATAACGGGCCAGGTTTTGAGAGTCAAGCAACAATTCATGCTTATTACAATGCCAAAACTCACACAAACCTATATTCATGTAATATAATGTATCTCTAGGTATGGAATGGAATTGGGAAACAGCATGTTGTGTCTTTTTCTTTAAAAAAGAAAGCTATAATAGAAGGTAGGGATGAAATTGCACAAAACATGAGTAGATACATTGTGTGAGCATTTTATTAAAGTGCATCAATAAAAGTTCAATATAAATAGGCAAGCCACTTTTTACAGTAGTAATTTAAATAAAGTTAAAGATGATGTTCATTAATGAGGAACTGCAGCTCAAGAGATGGAGCCGTCTGTCCATTAGTCCAAGGGGTGGAGGTTCGATCTTCAGCTCCTCCATGTGCCAGAGTCCTTGGGCACTGAGCCCAAAGTTGCTTCTGATGGCAGGCAAACCACCTGCATTGCAGGTCTGCTGCTGTTGTTGTGAGCGTGTGGGTGAATGATGCAAAACCATTACAAAGTGCTTTTTTCACCACTTTGGAAAAAGCTCTGCCTACTGTATTTGCAGGCCATTTACCATTTACAGCAACATAACAAATGAACTAACCTAGCATTTTATTGCATTCTGACTTGTTTAATGAAAATTAAGATAGTTGGATGATTTTTTCACTCTTTTTTTTCTTTTTCTTGCAGGTCACAATGACCAGCCTCCATAATGCATACAGAGGTACTGTCAGACTGGGGACTCCTGCCAAAAGAAAGATGACTGCATTGATCCATGAAGGGTAAGGTACGGATGCCAGAGATGGAAACTTATCCTGTAAACCACAAAAGAGTATAATGACACTCAACACGTTACCATTTTATGCTGCACTTTTACTACTACTGCTTACTTGCCATAAAAAATGTTTGACATATCACAAATGCATCTTCACAAGGCCTATAAAAAGTATTGACCCCACTTGAAAGTTTTTCCTTTTTATTGCTCTTTAGCATTGAATCGTGGCTTTTTTTTTTATAACTATTTAGAAAAAGAAATAGCTTTTTTATCTCAAAGTGAAAACTGGTTTCTAAAAAGTATTGTCAGTTAATAAAAAATATAAAATATAAAGTAAGTTATTACATAAGTGACTCACCTAATTCAACACAGGTGTAGCCAAATGGTTCTAGAAATCACACAGTTAGTGAAACTGAGCTCATCTGAGTGTAATGAATGTGTCTCAGGTGATTGTAATGTAAAGACATCTGTATCTACAAAATCCGGTCACTGGTGAAGCAGTACTCCTGGCTATAACTACACCATGAAGATGAAAGAACACTCCAGACAACTCTGCGAAATAGTTACTTGTCAGGAGATGGATACAAGAAAATGTCCTAGTCACTGAATATTCCTTGGTATTTCCATAGGTAAATCCATCATTGAGAAATGCAAGGAATGTGGCATGTGTACATCTGCCTAAAGCCTAAAGCAGGTCATTCTCAAAAACTGAGTGACCGTGTAAGACAGAGATCAGTGAGGAAGGCCACCAAGACACCTATGACTCGTCTGAAGGAGTTGGAAGCTTCAGTGGCTAAGATGCAACACACTGTGCATACAACTACTGGTGTCTATTTTTCACCAGTCAAAACTTTATGGGAGATGGCAAAGAGAAAGCGACTGCTGAAAAATTCTGATTAAATCCTGACTAGAGTTTGCCAGAAAGCATATGGGAAACTCTGAAGCTAACTAAATAAAGGTTCCTTGATCAGACTAGATGCTATGTTTGTCAAACACCAAACTCTGCACATCATTACAAACACACCATCCCCGCTGTAAAGCATGGTGGTGGCAGCGTCATGATGTCAAAATGAATGCAGCAAAGTATATGGATGTCCTAGAGGACAATCTGATGCAGTCTGCAAGAGAACTGAGACTTGAGAGAAGATTTGATTTCCAGCAAGACAATGACCAGAAGCATACAGCCAAAGCCAACAAGGTGAATGTTCTGGAATAGTGAAGTCAGAGTCCAGACCTCAGTTGAACTGAGAATTTGTCATTGGACTTGAAAAATTCTGTTCAGTCACGATCCTTGTGTAACCTGACAGAGGCTGATTAGTTCTGCAATGAAAAATGATGAAAAATTGCAATGTTCAGATGTGCAAAACTGATTGAGACCTATTTACACAGAATCAGGGATGTATTTCTGGGCAAAGGCACATCTACTAAACACTGAATCGAATGTAGTGAATGCATCTGCAATCAATTATTCTATACTTTAGATTTTTAATTAATTGACATTACTTTGTTAAAAAAATTTTTATTTTGAAATCAAAGAGTCTGTTATGTTAGTGAGAGGGATACTTTTTATAGGCACTGTATACAAATTCTTCTGCACCGATTGAAAATGTGTATGAGCACAGGTTAATTTTATGTGAGCTTACCGAGTCGGGGTCCCAGACTAAGTAGGTGAGCTCTTTTTGGGCTTGAGTCACCACGTAGAATACTAAGATAACCAGAATGATGACGGGACTGATGAACGTCCACGAAATCTGCCAGAAGATGGAGGGCTTATGTCCAATCATGAACTTGATGTCCTCGTTGAACCTGCCAGATAAGATCATTTGAAATTACATTTTGATATATAACTTTATGTAGTCAGTAAAGTACCACCCTGAGATTTTTACAGCTTTACAGTGTGATCAAGGCCAAAATAGCAGCAACACAGATGTTAGAAGAAAATTGAGTGTTCACATGATCATATATCTCTGTGCTAAGTTTCAGTAGTTTTCTACTTGCCTGTACACTCGCAAGAATGTATGTTGTAACCACATTGCCACACATGCAGCTTACAGTCACAACACACATACACCTCACCTGCTAAACATTCTCATTCTCACGAGAAAATTCTTCTTCTCACACCACACATATGTTTTGTCTCAGAGCGTGGGACCGCCCCACCCTCTGCTTTTTTGTAACCTATGCTTTATTATAAATAAAGGGATAAGGAACTGCTCGGCGCGTCTCTGCCTCAGAACGTGAGCTGAGCAGGGTGCCCTTGTACAAGAAATCTCTTTGTCTGTGTTTGATCTGTTTTCTCTCCTCTCAGTTCTGTGATCCAGGTTGGAGTCAGCCCGCTGGAGGCGGTAATCCTCTGACATAATTCTTGATCCTTAGGTCGCTGGTTCGAATCCGGCTCGAAGGACCAAGAATTATGTCAGAGGATTACCGCCTCCAGCGGGCTGACTCCAACCTGGATCACAGAACTGAGAGGAGAGAAAACAGATCAAACACAGACAAAGAGATTTCTTGTACAAGGGCACCCTGCTCAGCTCACGTTCTGAGGCAGAGACGCGCCGAGCAGTTCCTTATCCCTTTATTTATAATAAAGCATAGGTTACAAAAAAGCAGAGGGTGGGGCGGTCCCACGCTCTGAGACAAAACATATGTGTGGTGTGAGAAGAAGAATTTTCTCGTGAGAATGAGAATGTTTAGCAGGTGAGGTGTATGTGTGTTGTGACTGTAAGCTGCATGTGTGGCAATGTGGTTACAACATACATTCTTGCGAGTGTACAGGCAAGTAGAAAACTACTGAAACTTAGCACAGAGATATATGATCATGTGAACACTCAATTTTCTTCTAACAACAGAGAAGAAAGAATTTATGGATTACAAAACAACAAGGACTTGTAATCCAATTGATGCAATATAAAGAGATGAATCAATGCACAGTAAAGTTGCAGGCTGTAAAACAAAACAAAGAAAAGGGAAGCCTGTTAAAACCATTTTGTAACTTCGAATTACGACTACCTGTACATCTGTCACCATGAACAGGCATCTTTAATATTAGACTATCATTTCTTATTTTTTTAAATATTGCAGATATAACTATATGTGAAGATAGGATCATTGTCAGTGATTTTGATGACTGACCATTTAAGCAAAGCAGCTGGATATTCAGGCAAAAGATGTCTGTCAATTTGTGTAATTGTGTTTTATGCCCAGCAACATCATATAATTGACAAATAGAGATGCTGTGCGGACTAACCTGTCTATGCCGTAGATGTAAGCAACAGCTATCATCTCAAACAATCCAATGGTCAGCAGTGGAACAGATCCAGCAAAATTATCGAAGAGAGTTACCCAGTAAATTCCTGAATGCTGTGCAAACAAAAGGGTAATGACGAAGGCAACAGCACATGTAACTCCTGAAAGACACAAAGACAAGGGAACTGGTGTTAAGACACAATCCAGGCAATCAGTTCATTTGTGGTTGCATGGATGGTGCATTAGTTTGGAACCTATACAAAAGATGGATGTAATTTCCAGGTCTGAAAAGTGAAGCCAATTTGGAAGTGCCTCAAATCTGTATTCTTTTCAATGGCCAGCAGGGGCCAACTCCTGTGGTTGCGAAAAGAAGTCAGATTGTAAGGAAATCTAAGGAAAAATTTCCCTACTTTGACTTGAATTATTATGTCAGTACATATTTTTCAAATGTGTTCATGGGCTCGATTACTAGCTTCACACCTTCTTCAATACAACACGGTGTTCATTTTTTGAATAATAATTTCATTTAAAATAAAGCAAACCGTAAAGCAGGATATGCTATAGGGTGGGACTACGTTGTGATTGAGGATGCTACCATATTGCTCTATGTAGTGTCCTGGACTTCTCAGTCAGAGCCACCCCTCATTTATTACATCTAGTTTCAAACAGCAAGCTATGGCAACAGCCACGTTTTTTAACCAGAGCTGTAAAAAGTAGTCCAAAAATTAATGGGTGACAGGATCAACACTACATCCATCTTATATATACACTGTGTATTGGTTGTTTTAGCGACAAAACAGAATACCAGTCAGTGCTTCTTGGGGCCATTTTTTGGGTAACACATTCAAGTCTCTCAAGGGGACCACCACTCCCTCAATGTTGCCAAACAGGGTTGAGATTCCCAGACAGAGAAGCATGATGAAGAAGAGGACAGACCAGACTGGGGAACCAGGCATGTTGATGATGGCTTCTGTAAAAACAATGAAGGCCAGACCTGTTCCCTCCACTCCCTGGAAAAAACACAATGCACATTAGAATTTTAAAAAAAAATGCTAATAACATGAAGATCTGATTGATGTTCATCAAGATAGTCACCTCACTGAGAAGTTTCTGCATGTCACAGGTTTTGAAATCCAGTCCAAGAATAATATCAGGAGAGGAGCTGTTCAGGTGATTCAAGGCTGTGTCGTAGTTGCTTGTAGTGATGCTGTCCTCAGGAAGATTAAATGCATTCAATAATGTCATGATGTTTCTAGGTAGTAAATATGGGAAATTTTAGTAAATATGGAGTGAGTGTCACAAATCCAGTTAATATTTTGTCATTTAATATGCATATGGTTAGAAAATTGGACATTTGCATGTCAGTTTATCATAAAGCATCACTGGTATCTCCAAACTTGGTTTTGGTGTTGGGGTGACCTGTTTGTATAACATTTGATCACAAATTGTGAATTAAGCAGTGGTCTGTGAATGCTCTGTTAGAAAATACGGAAGTCCCATGTTTTGTGAATACTCACTCACTGATACAGTTTTCATATTTCTGAGTAGCCCTGAAGCCAATGATGGTATAGGTGACTGTGGCAGCATAGATTGAAGTGAGGCCAGTTATAATGGACAGGATCACAGCATCTTGCATGCAGTTGTTGCTTGGAGAAAGAAAAAAGGAAAAAGCTTGAGAACATACCATGTCTGAGAGTTAAACTTTAGCTAAACTGTTGTGTGGTTAAAAAACACTTTAAAATGTCTCTTACTGGACAGGGTTGTAGCTTGAGAAGGAGATGAGTCCTCCCCATGCTATGCTAAAGGCGTAAAAGACCTGGGCACCTGCATCCAGCCAAGTTTGTGGATTCATCAACTCGTCCACCTGCAGGATCAAGACATAGAGTGTGATGTGACTCTGTGAGTATTAGGACATTTCCAAATTTCTTTGGGTGATAAAAATGTGAAACATACATCTGGTGTAAAGAGGTACTTTAGTCCAGTCAGGGAGCCTTTGAGCGTAAGTCCTCGGATCAGGAAGATGGCCAGCACTATGTAAGGCAGGATGGCTGTGACGTACACTGCCTGAGGTCATGACAAGATATAAAAAATATGTAAATAATACTAATAGCAGTCATTGAGAAATACTTAGGTTTTGACTACAAGTTCAATAAACCTTTCCTGAAGTACTGATCCCCCGTATATAGCAGATACAGATGACTGTCCAGGCAGCTAACAGACAGAGCACTATCTGCCACTGGAGTCCTCCAGACTCAGCTATGGAAGGCGAGCTGTTCAAGGTCACTCGGTAAAAGTAATAATCCACAGTGGTGCTGCGTTGACACTCTGATACAAATTCTGAAGAAACATTAAGCAGTCAGTTGTTTTCAGTGGAGATTGATAGGTTAATCAGTTTAAATGTTTGCATATGTGTTTTCAAATACCTGTCCTATTTTCATTGAGAGGACACTGGGCCCAAGGCAGCGGGTCTTGAAAGGAGTTGAAGAAATACCACAGGATCCAGGCTATTAAGGTGTTGTAGTAAAGTCCAATCAGTAAAGACACCAGCATGGAGGCGATTCCTGCAGGAGAACATCATTACTTACACCACACTTACAAGGAGCCAGATATTCATTAGTGTCCCTTTGGTACCAACACTTGTTTTGTTTTCACTCCTATGGGTGCAAATTCTTATAGTCTTAATACTTACCAACACCAGTTAGGTAGGGGTTGATGGCCCTCCAAACCCCCACACTGCCTTTTCTGAGACGCTGGCCGATAGCAAACTCCAGCAGCAGTAGAGGCATTCCCTCTAGTACCAGCAGGATCAGGTAGGGGATCAGAAAGGCACCTGGAAAATGTTCAATAATCAGCACAACATTTGTAGAAATAAGGAGTCTTTCCAACATTCCAAACATGACAATGCATTCACAGGTAAATAAAATCTCTTTACAGCATAGACTAAAGAGTCTGATCTGTAAAACTGTCCTGTCTGTCTCTTAGTGCATTTTTGCTTTGCAGTGTTTTGTCCCTGCAGAAGGCTGGTAGGTACAGTTGGTGTTACTGGCTCCTGGCTTTGACATCTGGGCCATCTTCATGTGATTTTTAGACTCCTTGCATCTTCCATGGATCCACGTAACTAATCTGCAGCACAATAGTTTGTCTGTGCGCCACATGCAGATGCTGAACTATCGTGCATGTACGGAATGAAGTCCTCCAACTAAAAAGTCAATCAATCTTTATTGGTCAATCTAAAAAAAGTAGTGTAATAACAACAACTGAACATCTGAGGTGTCCACAGCTGTCCATCTCCAAGGGAGTATAATCAAGGTTTAATACCAATGTTAGACTTTATGCATCTGGAAGGGTCCACATGGCTCAAATTTTGTCATCTCCCAAAATTTGTAAGAATCTGTAAGGACCTCTCCACAGACATCCAGTTCTAGCCCGAAATGCATCCACATGAAGACTATGCTTTAAGTGTATGTAGAATACATAGACCCCAATCCACTGTACATGGATGGAACACAGTCCACTGAGCACACTTTGAGCATACCTGAAGATGGTGTAGCAACAGTTACATATCTTTGGTGTCTTCAGACAAGTTTAATGAAGTTCTTGAACTGCCTTTTTGTGTGTAGTTGACTGGTCCAAATTTCCAAGCTGCTCTATTTTGCTAGTTTATGATGACATGCAGGGTCAGTCAAACCCCTTAGCTCAGCAGCTACAGACAATGAGCAATACCTAAATGTTATTTTCCACTTACAAAAACATTGTGGCAAGTTCTGGCAACTAAGTCAAGGTAATGAAATATAAATTTTATGGTTATAATGGGTTGTTATACAATCTTGTGAATTTTTTTTTCAACTTTCACAAGGTCATCTTTGCTATCTTTAATTTCCTGTGTACATGATCCCAAACATGGAATTATTTCTATTTTCCATGACATCAACATGAGATAAGAGCTTGAACATCAAGTTTTTAAAAAAAAAAAAAATCACAGAAAATGATGAGATTTCATGGTTAGAGTAAACTTTAAAATGCTCTGCAGCTTATTCTGTAACATTTAAAATTCATATAACACAACCGATTTGGAAAAGAAACCCAATTACTGTACATGTACAAAGACCAAGTATTTAAAAGACAGATTGTGGATATTTGGAATCAACATTGGCCTTTCTGTGGGTGCGTAAAGACTAATTCTGCCCTGTTACAATAAGTCTGTCCGGGAAAATGTTTTTGGAATGATAGAAAAACAACTCAATGTCCAGCAGTCAGACCACACTGATTTGTTCATCACTCCAGATCGTATTAACATGTCCCTTCACCATTTTGATCTGAGCTTACCTCCTCCGTGACTTTGACACAAGTAAGGAAACCGCCATACATTGCCAATCCCAATGCAGAAACCCACACATGTTAATATGTACTGGGCTTTGTTGTCCCACTTAGGTCTGTCCTCAGCCTCCTCCTTTTCCATCCTCTCCAGATCTTCATGGCTGAAGATCCGGTCTTCCAGTCCTGGGTTAGGAAGTACCAGTCTCATGGCGACCACTGAATCCTGGATGTTACACTACTGTACTTGGAAGCGCAACTGAGGGATTATTGTACACACTTGGCAAGGCTTTGACAGGTTTATGATCTCTCACTTTATCTGGTTCTGTTTATAGATTAGCAAGAGTGTACTCTGCTCTTTTGCTTTTATGCCATCATGCGGTTTATAGCAACATAAAAACAATGGCACAGTAATTTCCATTGTCCTCTCACAGCGGGAAAATCGTTTTAGTCCACAGGTGTACCTCACCTGCCATTATGTTTTCCAACTCAGCCACTCCTGCAAGTCATATTGTTGTGTATCCCTGGAGCTGATAACAGGGTAGATAGGTGCAGGCGCCAATGATGACGACGAGCATGTGGAATATGTGAATAGAACTGGCTCTAATTGTGTACGGTAGCCGAGGCAGTTATTTGCTCAGTAGAGTTTTACTAAGATGAGACCTCCAAGGCAGAGTAATTACAATGTGATATTTTTCATTTTCACATTATATTTTAAATGTAGTTTAGTTTCAGTTTAGTTTTTATTGCTTAAAAATGGTCAATTTTAGTTTAGTTTTCATTCGTTTCAAGATAAGATTTAGGATTTTAAGAAAAAATAGCAGTATAAAATGGATATTTTTCATGGGCATGATTTAAGGAGTTCAGAATAGGTATAATAATATAAACATACCACTTTGTAAAAGCAGTTTTCTCAACCTATTGCACTGACATTACTGACCAAACAGATACAAAAACACATTCTGAAAATTTTTCTGTTATTTTAGTCATAAAAGTACACGGTGTTGTTCCAGTCAGTTCTCCTTCCCTCTAAAGGTAGTTTTTATTTTAATTTTAGTCAACTGAAATGTTTTTCTCGTACATAACTTCAGTTTAATTTTGGTTAACTTTAATAACCTTGCTCCTTGAGAAGAACATCTTTGTATCTGCTGGCAACCAAGTTACTGGGTTTGAAAAGAAAGTGAGGAAGGATGATTTCATTGTAAAATTTAGGATTTAGTTGCTACTTTTAACTTAAAGTAAACACTATTTCCAGTTGCCTTCTATTTTTGATAAGATGTATAATGCTGATATTCATACATCATACATATTGTTGACACTTTGGTCTCTGTTTCATCACAGATAGTGGACATACGTTCTTTTCTGGTTAATAGTGAAAGAGGGCAGCTAACCCAGACGTCCAGAAATCCAGAGGTAACTTGAGTAAATGTTTTTGTGACAGCACTTAAACCCATCATTACCTGAGATAATAAGGTTGTCGACCTTTATTGTAACATGTTTCTTCTTATTGGCTGTATATTCCTAAATTATTTGTCGTCAAAGAAATGGCCTGGGGTAAAATTAAAGGCAAAACCATGAACATTTAGCCCTTGGGCGGTGAGATCTGTAGCTCTACATAGATTGAATCCTTCACTCATTTTAAGAAACTGGTAAAAAACAGTGGACTTTGCCTTGAGACTTGTCAATGATAAAATTTACAAGTATGCTTTATGCTGAATGTTGCCAAATATAGCTCAGTAAATTATATTTCTCGGTGAAAGCCTGTGCCTACCTTCTTTACTGTTCATGATATGATCGTTAACAGCAACATAGAAGCTGCTTTATTCTCTTACATAACGGTCAATTTGAGATAAAGTGTTTTGGATGCGTATGATCATTTTATAACATACATATAAAACTATATCTTAACAACAGGGTTTCAAAAGCTACCCCTCTCTCCTGGCTCAGATTGCTTATTTCTTTGTTCTATGAGAAGACAAAATCAGGACTTCTTACTCGTGCTGGTTTCACTCATGCGATAACTTCCAGGGCTGAACATGGCAAAATCTGCAATTCCTCAATTGGCCACTTGAGGCCTGATCTCAAAGTGAGGCAGCTCTAATTGACCTTGATGCAAAAATGTCAACCATTACCGGAGAAATAAACATTTTCACAGCCTGGCACAAAGAACTGTTTTGATCTGTATCACTAACAGCCGTGTTTATGAGAACTGTAGGATGATAAATTTTATATAACTCAGCTGTTCAACTTGTATTACATCATAAAGTTACACATAATTCATTTGAGTGACGGGTGAGTGTTGTCACATGACAGTCCACGCCTGAGAGACCTTGGCATTGCCCATCTCAGCTCCATCAAGCTCCGCCTCTTTGCTTGTGTTTCGATGGTGACAAGGTGACCGAAACCAACACATTAAACTTCAAAACCACTTCTTAGGAAACCCACATGTGACGTCACAGAGGGTTCGTCCATCTTTGCATACAATCTATGTTTTCACTCTTCCAGACTCCTGAAATCACTCTCATGTATTTCATTTGTCTTTAGCTCATTTGGTTCATCCCAAATCAGGAGTGTCACCAATGGCACAGTCCTCCAGTTATGCCTGAATATTCAGCTTTACTCATTTTGTTCCTTCAGTGTCAGCTGATAATATCCATTCTTTTCAAATACATAGTACCTTGAATTTTACTTCCTTCTATTTTCTTACATTTTTCATAAAATCTCACAGGTACTGACTGAAATGTTTTTTAATGTGTGCCATGGTGGCATCTCTAAAATTACATAGCCTTGTTTTTAAACAAGGTTTCCCTTTAAATCAGTGAAGTAGAAACAAATGGCAATTTTGTCAGTATATCAAGTTAAAATTAATTAAACATACTCTATATTATTTAAATTATGGTGATGGATTATTTGTTCATTCAGAAAATGGACATTTAAAGAGGGAAAAACAGTTTTTTGACAATGAATTAATAATAATAATAATAATAATAATAATAATGAACTTCTTTTCACAGCACACATTACTGGTGCACTATTTAGTCTATTAACAGAATCCACTATCACTCAGACTCCAAGGCTAACTTGCAGAGCTCATGTTGTCTTCAGTGGTGTACTCATATTAATAAGTGATCCGGTGATGAAAGGATTCAGTAGTTTTAAACAAAATCAGTATAGAACATCATAATGTGTAAGTTTATCTTGCTTTATCATTATTTTTGTAAATCATTGAAGGGTAATAGTTTGGCAGTTATCCATGCACAACGGATGAGCAAAGTTCAGTTTGGCTTATTATTAGTTGTTTAGGTTATCTATTATTATGATATGGAGTGCTGTTTTAGCTTTTGGTTGTTCATTAGTACAATGAAAAAACTGTTTTATCAATTTGACTGAATCAAATATAATAGCATGAAAAAATATCTAAGTCTTTGGGATTATCTGCAGTCTTTTTGACATAGAACACAAAAATAACTATTGTTCTTGTCCATATTGAACACATTAATCATTCACAGACCTGGACAAGATTACTGGATAATGTTTTATTGACAGAAGAATCTAAAAGCACTGCCCTCTGTATGGTGTCATAAAGACCAGCATGAAAGCATCATCCCAAAATGGAAATGTACTGGAGGGAATATCATTACTTGAGACTTGTTTGCTGCCTTTGAGTCTCGACATCTTGCCGTCATTGGGGCAAGAATGAATTCCCAGGTTTATCAAGGTATCTCACAGGATAATGCTAAAGTGTTTTTTCACAGTATATCTACTAGTGAAACGCACAAACTACACCTTTTGGAGGAGGTGATGCAGTCCGAATTGCAGTTACATTTTACTACCAATTAATGTAGAAAACCATGTAATTTGAGGGGTGAACTTGCTTTTTTCTTTCTACTGTAGAATAGCGGTCAAGTAATGTTTATGAAATACATTCCTGCTTATGTCTCACCATTTTCCTGTTTCCTACAGTGTGTTGTTTTCTCAATGTGAGGTGTCCCTCTTCTGGCCAATTTGAAGCACCACATCTTCTACTTCACTTACTTGTGCTCAAATATTTGTACTGTAGAATTAGGTCCTAAATGCACCAAAGAGATTATTGTGTTTAAAACCCTTTAATATTATTTGTTGCAGAAGCCAAATTTAATGTCACAGAAACAAACATGATGTCAACAGCAAAGCTATAAATGGAGGATAACCTCTCTTTTAACAGGATTAGCGTCCATAAAACATGTCTGGATAGAAAACAGAAATATGAGTACTAGTAAACAAAACATTAGAATTCAAATGTTTCTACCTTGGTAACATGTCTATATATTGTTTTTTATATGCTGGAAGATACATCATGAGCAAAATAGGCAGTTATTGTTCTGCAGAATGAATTTAAAACATGTTTTAATGAATTAGTCCAAAATTCCAACTTGTCATTTTGTAGCATTGAGTAGCAGTCATGGGTGAGCTGGTGTGCTCGAGCAGCAATGAGTGATGAGGGGTGATTGGAGAGAGAGGAGATGGGGGGTGGGGGGCAAACTCCATGCAGAAAGATCCCAGGAAGACCAGGATATGGACCGGGTATCTTCTAACCACAAGGTGAAAGTGCTTACCAAGCTACTGTGCAGCCTGATACATAGATCTGCACATTCTAAAGTAAGTAACAGAGTTTTATCGAAGACATTTTAAGTCAGAAAGTGGATGCTTTCATGCTCTCTGCATGATATTTTTTTCTGCAGCTCACTGTGACCAGCCTCCATAATGCATACAGAGGTACTGCCAGAATGGGAACTCCCGCCAAAAGAAAGATGACTGCATAGACCCATGAGGGGTAAGGCACCGATGCCAGAGATGGAAACTGATCCTGTAAACCACAAAACAGTATGAATAATGGATATACAATGACTTTTCAACATTTACCTTAGATTATATGGCATTCTGTAAAAATCTATGTATGTTGTGATGAAGGAACATAAAGATTAGATGCTTAAGCTGACATGTCAGCTGATCATAGAACGTGTTAGCTTACAGAGTCGGGGTCCCATACTAAATAGGTGAGTTCTTGTTGGGCTTCAGACACCAGGTAGAAAGCTAAGATAACCAGGATGATTAGAGGACTGGTGAACTGCCACGAAATCTGCCAGAAGTTGGAGGGCTTATGACCAACCATGAACTTTATGTCCTTGTTGAACCTGCCACACAAGAGATTAGTTTTGGAATATATCATGTTGCAAAAAAGTAGTACGTATTGGTCATTTTACCACAAACCTGAAGATGTAAAGCAATCACAAAAAGACAATGTGCTGCTAAAATTCTTGGAATGTGAACAAACCTGTCTATACCATAGATGTAAGCAACAGTTAATGTCTCAAGGAATCCAATGGCCAGCAGTGAAACAGATCCACCAAAGGTATCGAACAGAGTTACCCAATAAATTCCTGATTGCTGTGCGAACATGAGGCTTATGATGAAGATGACAGCACATGTGACCCCTGAAAGACACAAAGACAAGGGAACTGGTGTTGAGTCACAATCCAGAGCCAAACACTAAAGATGATTCCTTTTGAGGTGAAAAACTGAAGAACCAGTCAGTTACCAGTCAGCGCTTCTTGGGGCCACTTTTTAGGAAATACATTCAAGTCTTTCAAGGGGACCACCACTCCCTCAATGGTCCCAATCAGAGATGAGACTCCCAGACAGAGAAGCATGATGAAGAAGAGGACAGACCAGACCTGGGAACCAGGCATCTTGGTTATAGCTTCTGTAAAAACAATGAAGGCTAAACCTGTTCCCTCCACTCCCTGGAAAAACACAATGCACATTAGAGTAAAACAAATGATAATAACATGAAGATCTGATGGATGTTCATCAAGATAGTCACCTCACTGAGAAGTTTCTGCATGTCACAGGTTTTGAAATCCAGTACGAGAATAATATCAGGAGAGGAGCTGTTCAGGTGATTCAAGGCTGTATCGTAGTTGCTTGTAGTGATGCTGTCCTCAGGAAGATTAAATGCATTCACCAGTATCTTGATGTTTCTAGAGAGTAAATATGGAGAGTATTAGTAAATATAGAGTGAGCATCACAAATCCATTTAGTATTGTGTTGTTTAATATGCACATGGTTAGGGAATTGAAACTGTCGATGAAATAAGTATGAAAAAAGCAGTGGTCTGTGAATGCTCTGTTAGAAAATACGGAAGTCCCATGTTTTGTGAATACTCACTCACTGATACAGTTTTCATAGTTCTCAGTAGCCCTGAAGCCAATGATGGTATAGGTGACTGCGGCAGCATAGATTGAAGTGAGGCCAGTTATAATGGACAGCATCACAGCGTCTTGGGTGCAGTTGTTGCTTGGAGAAAGAAAGAAAAAGATTGAGAGCACACCATGTCTGACAGTTAAACTTTAGCTAAGCTGTTGTGTGGTTAAAAAACACTTTAAAATGTCTCTTACTGGACAGGGTTGTAGCTTGAGAAGGAGATGAGTCCTCCCCATGCTATGCCAAAGGCGTAAAAGACCTGGGAACCTGCATCCAGCCAAGTTTGTGGATTCATCAACTCGTCCACCTGCAGGATCAAGACATAGAGTGTGATGTGACTCTGTGAGTATTAGGACATTTCCAAATTTCTTTGGGTGATAAAAATGTGAAACATACATCTGGTGTAAAGAGGTACTTTAGTCCAGTCAGGGAGCCTTTGAGCGTAAGTCCTCGGATCAGGAAGATGGCCAGCACTATGTAAGGCAGGATGGCTGTGACGTAGACTGTCTGAGGTCATGACAAGATATAAAAAATATGTAAATAATAGTAATAGCAGTCATTGAGAAATACTTAGGTTTTGACTACAAGTTCAATAAACCTTTCCTGAAGTACTGATCCCCCGTATATAGCAGATACAGATGACTGTCCAGGCAGCTAACAGACAGAGCACTATCTGCCACTGGAGTCCTCCAGACTCAGCTATGGAAGGCGAACTGTTCAAGGTCACTCGGTAAAAGTAATAATCCACAGTGGTGCTGCGTTGACACTCTGATACAAATTCTGAAGAAACATTAAGCAGTCAGTTGTTTTCAGTAGAGACTGATAGGTTAATCTGTTTAAATGTTTGCATATGTGTTTTCAAATACCTGTCCTATTTTCATTGAGAGGACACTGGGCCCAAGGCAGCGGGTCTTGAAAGGAGTTGAAGAAATACCACAGGATCCAGGCTATTAAGGTGTTGTAGTACATTAGAATTAGTAAAGAGACCAGCATGGAGGCGATTCCTGCAGGAGAACATCATTACTTACACCACACTTACAAGGAGCCAGATATTCATTAGTGTTCCTTTGGTACCAACAGTTGTTTTGACTCCTATGGGTGCAAATTCTTATAGTCTTAATACTTACCAACACCAGTTAGGTAGGGGTTGATGGCCCTCCAAACCCCCACACTGCCTTTCCTGAGACGCTGGCCGATGGCAAACTCCAGCAGCAGGAGAGGCGTTCCTTCAAATATCAGCAGGATCAGGTAGGGGATCAGAAAGGCACCTGGAAAATGTTGAA
The DNA here is from genome assembly GCF_022539595.1 of Amphiprion ocellaris. Classification (NCBI taxonomy): domain Eukaryota; kingdom Metazoa; phylum Chordata; class Actinopteri; family Pomacentridae; genus Amphiprion; species Amphiprion ocellaris. The sequence continues at coordinate 15,433,646 of NC_072780.1, read as the reverse complement.
TAATCAGCAGATCATTTGTCGAAAAAAAGAGTTTTTCCAACATTCCAAACATGACAATGCAATTCACAGGCAAATAAAGTCTCTTTACAGCATAGACTAAAGAGTCTGATCTGTAAAGCTGTCCTGTCTGTCTCTTAGTGCATTTTTGCTTTGCAGTGTTTTGTCCCTGCAGAAGGCTGGTAGGTACAGTTGGTGTTATTGGCTCCTGGCTTTGATATCTGGGCCATCTTCATGTGATTTTTAGATTCCTTGCATCTTCCATGGATCCATGTAACTAATCTGCAGCACAGTAGTTTGTCTGTGCGCCACATGCAGATGCTGAACTATCGTGCATGTATGGAATGAAGTCCTCCAACTAGAAAGTAGTGTAATAACAACAACTGAACATCTGAGGTGTCCACAGCTGTCCATCTCCAAGGGAGTATAATCATGGTTTAATACCAGTGTTAGACTTTATGCATCTGGAAGGGTCCACATGGCTCAAAATTTGTCATCTCCCAAAATTTGTAAGAATCTGTAAGGACCTCTCCACAGACATCCAGTTCTAGCCCGAAATGCATCCACATGAAGACTATGCTTTAAGTGTATGTAGAATACATAGACCCCAATCCACTGTACATGGATGGAACACAGTCCACTGAGCACACTTTGAGCATACCTGAAGATGGTGTAGCAAGAGTTACGTATCTTTGGTGTCTTCAAACAAGTTTAATGAAGTTCTTGAACTGCCTTTTTGTGTGTAGTTGACTGGTCCAAATTTCCAAGCTGCTCTATTTTGCTAGATAATGATGACATGCAGGGTCAGTCAAACCTCTTTCGAGAGCTCAGCGGCTGTGGACACTGAGCAAGATAAGATCTGCTTTGTTTATCCTGGAGGTAATTGTTTTGCCAGAGTACATTACAATATACAAAGGTTAGTGATATATACACAGTTACACAGAGGTTCGTAGTAAAATACAAATCAAAAAGAATACAAAGTACAAAGTGTGTCTTAGTGTTTGTGTGAAGTGTCTTAAGTGTGTAAAGTGTCTAAGTGGAATAGTGTCTAAAAGAAAATAAATAAATAAAATAACACAAGCACAAAATGTAAACTGTAAACTAAACAACAAGAAACAGATAAAGAAAAAGTGAACTGAAAGTAAGAGTAAACAGATGTATTGCACCAAAAGTGAACTGAAAGTTAACATGTAATTGCACAGTAAACAGATGTATTCCACTAGAAATATTGCACTTGACAATAATAGCGAGATATAGCAAGACTATTATAACAAAAGTCAGATGATATTGCACATGAAAATGAAAAAAAGTCCATTCATCATGCATCCCTCCTACAGAAGGTGGAGGAATTTTACAGTCTGATTGCCACATGCAGGAAAGATGTCCTGTGGTGTTCTGTGATGCATCTCGGAGCTGTGGAGCAATACCTAAAAGTCAGTTTTATTTTCCACTTACAAAACATTGTGGCAAGTTCTGGCTAACAAGACAAGGTAATAAAAATATAAATTTTATGGTTATAATGGGTTGTTGTATAATCTTGTGACTTTTTTTTCAACTTTCACAAGGTCATCTTCGCTATCTCGAGGTATCTGTGTATGTGATCCCAAACATTGGAATTATTTCTATTTTCCATGACATCAACATGAGATAAGAGCTTGAACATTGAGTTTTTAAAAAAATAATCACAGAAAATAATGAGATTTCATGGTTAGATTATCCTTTAAAATGCTCTGGGGCATATTCTGTACCGTTTGAAATTTCAATAACACAGCCGCTTTGGAAAAGAAACCCAATTACTGTACATGTACAAAGACCAAGTATTTAAACGAGAAACATTTTGGAATTTTAAATACTTAGTCTCCCTTGCCACAATAAGTCTATCTAGGAAATATTTTTTGAATGATGGAAAAATAACTCAATGTCCAGCAATTGTGACCACACTGATTTGTTCATCACTCCAGATAGTATTAACATGTCCCTTCACCACTTTTATCTGAGCTTACCTCCTCCGTGACTTTGACACAAGTAAGGAAACCGCCACACATTGCCAATCCCAATGCAGTAACCCACACATGTTAATATGTACTGGGCTTTGTTGTCCCACTTAGGTCTGTCCTCAGCCTCCTCCTTTTCCATCCTCTCCAGATCTTCATGGCTGAAAATCCGGTCTTCCAGTCCTGGGTTAGGAAGTACCAGTCTCATGGCAACCACTCTGAATCCTGGATGTTACACTACTGTACTTGGAAGTGCAACTGAGGGATTATTGTACGCGCTTGGCAAGGTTGTGACAGGTTTGTGATCAAGCTTTATCTGGTTCTGTTTATAGATTAGCAAGGGTGTACTCTGCTCTTTTGCTTTTGTGCCATCATTTATAGCAACATAAAAACAAATAGCACAGTAGTTTCCTGTTGTCCTCTCACAGTGGGAAAATCTTTGTGTTTCAATCTGCAGGTGTCCCGCACCAAGAAGACAATATCTGAAGAGTGCTCTAAGGTACAGGCACTGATGATGATGATGAGCGTGTAGAACACACTTAACTACATGGTTTGAAAAGATACCCCCTCTCTCCTGGTTCAGATAGCTAATTTCTTTGTTATATGAGAAGATAAAATCAGGATTTCCTACTCGTGCTTATTTCACTCATGCCGCAATTCTTCAAATGGCCACTTGAGGCTGGATCTCAAAGTGAGTCAGTTCTCATAGACCCCCATGTAAAAATGTCAAACTTTACAGGAGAAATTTATGTGGAAACTAAGTCCCGAATCATGGACCAGAGTCTAAGACTTGACCAAGCTCAAATGTCCAACAAACTTCTTTAAAGATCTTTGAAATCATCAGGAGGAGAAGTCAACATTCAAGGGCAGCAGGATCTATTGTCGACAGTACATCCAGGAGCAGTTCTTAGCAGTGATTAACACCACAAGAAATATTGAAGATACTGAGCTGTGCATCGTCTTTCATGCTGTGGGAGTTGGTCAGTTTTCCCATGCCTTTAGTGTGTATTTTTGGAGAGACAGTTCTGACACCATTATGGTTTTCTAAATCTATTGGTCAGATCTTGACATCAGGTTATCATATTTCACCGTTAGGTCACACTGTACAGAGGACATGTGCATTAGGTTATCATTAGGTCATTTTTTACTGAGAACATGGTCAGACATGTTCAGACTTTGCCCTAGTCTCCTGTACACTCATCCCTATTATTTTGTGATAATTTGTTTTGTATCGTTGTGCTTCTTATACATTTTATAACAGTCATACTGCCTTAAATATACACCATTATGTTTTGGGTACTCCATCTTTCATTTTCAAAAAAGCGTATGATTTGTTTTCACACCAAAAATACATATTTTCCTTTATGATCTTCCAGCTGTGTGTGTGTCCTGCACAAACACACACACATACAGACCGCTATGGTTTTAACCTTGTTACTATAAACCGGTATCTATCATCATTAAGTACTATAGAGCTATGTACCCAAGGGAATTGTACTGCGGTATCTTCAAAGGGTACGAGGTTAAGCTTTGTCATTGAATAACACTACTTCAAATAGGATGCACAGTGAGTATATATGACTACCATAAAACCACCAATAATCATTAAATTCAATGTTATCATATCAGTTAAAGTAATCAGAATATGTGTGATAATCATGAGCCAAATGTGATTATTAATCATAAGTCAACGTGACGACAAGGTGATAGGAATACTAAAGGTGACGCTCAATCAAAACACATGTTTACAAGGTGATTATATCATTCATAACATATTAGGCAGTGTTCATGTGATGACACTGTTCATTCAGGCAGGAGTAGCATCCGTCGTTCAGGGACTTGTATGACTGTAGGAGGGAGAATGTCCAATTGGGGGACTCACTGGGGTCAGGCCTGGCAGTACAGGACCTGAACTATTGCATGCCGGCATGCCATCGGAGTTGTGGTTTTGTGCCACCATCTCCTCAAAGAGAGTCTTTTTTTTTTTTTGTACTGAGCCAATATAATTCAACACAGAGCTCGACCCCTTCCTTGATAAGGTCATACCATTATTGACAGAGGTAGTTCTTCTGAAGGCTGTCCCTTTGCTGCATGAGGCATTTCTTCTCTTGAATTGGGCATGCTGGCTGCCATAGTGTGATTGACTGCTAAAGTGCTCTTTACCCTTCTCAACGTTGCCCTCTGTGGTACCATCAGGTTTCCAGTAGGGACACTCTCTGTTTGGAACATGGATGGCATCAGATCTCCAGGCCCTGACATTGCAGGACAAGCTGGCACGACCACATCCGCTGAAGTGACTTTGGGATAAGATGACCTTGGAGCCGGCTGTGGTGGATGTGGCCCAGCATGGTTCCTAGTCCTCATTTGTGGCCTTAAGTTGGTCTGCCACTCGTTTCCTGGGTAGTCGGTCATGCCTATCTATTTGGATAATATTAAAGAGCATATAGTTATTGCATCCAAAGCTCTACTTCTAATGTTTTTTTCTTTTGGAATGGATCATTTTGAGCATAAACATCTGCCAACTCCAAACATCTGCCTGTGTGTGCACATATATGTTTGTTTGTAATGATTTAACTTCTGTTCTACTCCTTCCCATCCATACTCTTGCAGAAACACTTCTATCATAAATAACAAATGTGAGGTTTAGTATAGCGCGGTTATCTCCATGGTTTTAAACTTTACTAAATCATATCTGTATTTCAGTGTGACTTTTGAATGACTCAAGATCAACCTATGTTCTAGATTGTATGTTTTAGGGGTCCAAGCTATAGTGTCTATGGATTCCATTCTGAGCTCTACAGGCAACGACGGTAGTGGACAGTCTTTCGATTGCATGGAATGGTGCAGATACTGTACATATGTCTTTAATTTTTCAATAGGGACTGGTGTAACAGGAATGTGTACAGTGTTACTCTCAAACTGTGATTTTATAATTGTGCTGCCCATGATCTATGCTTACCTCTTCTCCGTCTTTGTTATATTTGGTTAAAGCTTTCCATCGTACTTGAGGGTACAGTCACAGCCTTAATTTCTGCAAGGCTGCGGAAGTTTAGTCGACTGAATGTTGACATAAGTGTTATTCAGTTGTAATTGTATAATTGCATATCCTGCATGATTCCCTGTAGCATCTCCAAAGCAGGAGCCATCTACAAACAGTGTAAGTTGCGCTCTTATAGGTTGGTTATATAAATCATCATGTGGCTTCAAGAACACATCAGTAGCCTTAACACAGTCATACGGTGCACCTTATACAGGTGCAACTATTTGCGTCGCTGGATCAATTGTGGTGCAACACTGGATTGTTAATTCTGGAGCTGAAAGGATAACTTCGTATCCTGTCCTTCTAGCCTGCGTTAGCACAAATCTAGGGCTGGTAATAAGAGCATGTAACTGATGAGATGTGTACAACACAGTGGAGTGGTGCATTGTTGTGGCTGATGCCTTTTGGAAGGCAAGCAGCTGCTGCCAACCCCTGATAACAGGTAGGAAGGCGTGTTTCTACAGTGCCCATTTTAGTGCTGTAAAATGGAAGTGGTTGCTTACCCGTTGGGGTGTCTTGCATCAACACAGTGCAGGCATATCCCTCTTTTTCTGCAGCATGCAAATGAAACACTTTGGCATAGTCAACATTACCCAGTGCTGGAGCTGTTTGCATGTAATTTTTCAAGGCTTGAAAAACACCTTCAGCTGCTGTCGTCCACTGTAATTAAGTTGAGCTGCTTTTCTCCCATACGGCTCAAACTAATCCACACAGAGGAGTTGTTTTAATGACACAGCTCCATGGTCTGCTGAACCCCGCCATGCCCAGGAATGATAACATTTGTCCCACTGTTTGAGGTTTGGGGTGCCTTTATTATGGCATCAGTTTGTGAGGTTGCTATGGCCCGTTTGTCGCCACAAAGTTGACTGCATAGGTTTTCAACTTGAGGTTAGCAGAACTGTAATTTATTCTTACTGACTTTTTGGCCCCCCTTTGGCAATGCAGACAGGACAGTGACTGTGTCTTGTTCACACTGGGCTTTTGAAGAGCTACAGATTAAAAGGTCATCTACATACTAGATTACTGTACTTGTTACGTTTAGGTGTTGCAGGTCATTAGCTAACACCCTACTGAAAATTTATGGGCTTTCAACACATCCTTGCTGGAGGCATGTATATGTACAGCGTTGTCCGCAATATGTAAAGACAAAAAGGTACTGAGAATCTGAATGAAGTGGGACACTAAAGAATGCTGAGCATAAATCAATGCCATGTTTTAGACAAACATATGTGGATCTGGACCAACAGGAGTCTCTATGATGGCATTAATGGCGCGCAGATCACACACCAATCTATAATCATTTGAATTTTGCTTCTTTAATGGATAGATTTGGGTGTTACAGGGGCTTTTAGTGTGTATCAGCACTCCTGCTGCCACTATGATGGGTTTTAAGCCTGTTATTTGGTGTGGTTTTAGCAGATATTGCTTCTTATAAGGCAGCACAATGCCTGTTTTTAGCCTAATGTGAAGAGGTTGTGCTGATTGTACTAACCCCCATTATGTATTTCACACATATGTTTTAAGTCTGTTCTTCAGCTTAAAAGCATTTTCCATGAATATATCATCTCTTACTTTTAGCATATCGTACCCAAAAATGTTACATTGCAAAATAAATATCTTAACAGCCTGCCACAAAGAACTGTTTTGGACTGTATCGCGAACATCCGTGTTTATGACAACCGTATAGGGTAAATTTTATACACCTCAGCTGTTAAAGTTGTTTTACCTTCTAAAGTGACATAATTCCAGCATACCAGCATGAAAGCGTCATCCCAAAGTGGAAATGTGCTGGAGGGAGTATCATTATCTGAGGCTGATCTACTGCCTCTGGGTGGCGACATCTAGCCATCATTGGAGCAAGACTGGATTCCTAGGTTTACCAAGGTATCTCACAGGATAATATTACAGTGGCTTTTCACAGTAAATCTACCAGTAATGTAGACCACCTTTTGGAGGATCTGATGCAGTTCTGTACTGCACATTGAGCACGTGATTATCTGATAACAAGGTTATGTTGCCAAATGAGGTCTGACCAGTTTTAAATCCAAGGGTTCACATCTTTTTCCACCAACACCAGGATTATTAATGGATGTGTCTAGTAAATACCTGGAAACTGTAATTCTTTGTGTTTTATACCCAGACTTAGGTGAGACTCGGAGGAGCTGATGCAGTCCAAATTGCAGTTACATTTTACTACCAATTAATGTAGAAAATCATTTAATTCGAGGTATCTGCAATTTCTTTCCACTGTAGAAAAGTGGTGAGGTCCTACTTTTGAATTACATCCCTGTTTAGGTCTCCACCATTTTCCTATTTCCTGCAGTGTGTTGTTTTGTCAATGTGAGGTGTCCCTCCTCTGGCCAATTTGAAGCATTACATCTTCTACTCTTCTCACTTGTTTTCAAATATTTGTACTGTTTAGGTCCTAAATGCACCAAAGAGATGATTCTGGTTAAAACCTTTTATTTGTTACTGTTATTTGTTGCAGAAGCCAAATTTAATGTCACAGAAACAAAAATGATGTCAACAGCAAAGCTATAAACGGAGGATAACCTCTCTTTTAACAGGATTAGTGTCCATAAAACATGTCTGGATAGAAAACAGAAATATGAGTACTAGTAAACAAAACATTAGAATTTAAATAACATTTTTACCTTGGTAACATGTCTATATATTGTTTTTTATATGCTGGATGACACATCATGAGCAAAATAGGCAGTTATTCTTCTGCAGAATGAATTTAAAACATGTTTTAATGAATTAGTCCAAAATTCCAACTTGTTACTTTGTAGCATTGAGTAGCAGTCATGGGTGAGCTGGTGTGCTCGAGCAGCAATGAGCGATGAGGGGTGGTTGGAGAGAGAGGTGGGAGTTATATAGATCTGCACATTCTAAAGTAACAGTGTTTCACCAAAGACATTTTAAGTCACAAAGTGAATGCTTTCATGGAAAAAAAAACTTCTAGATGCATTACTTTGATACACAGTGATGAGTTTTTATGTAGTATTCTGCTGTATTCTCAAAATATACTTCATGTAAACAATTTTGGATATTTGGTTCAATTGTTCTCTGCATGATATTTTTTTCTGCAGCTCACTGTGACCAGCCTCCATAATGCATACAGAGGTACTGCCAGACTGGGAACTCCCGCCAAAAGGAAGATGATTGCGCTGATCCATGAGGGGTAAGGCACCGATGCCAGAGATGGAAACTGATCCTGTAAACCACAAAACAGTATGAATAATGGATTGGGTATACATTTACATTAGATTATATGGCATGCTGTAAAAATCTATGTATGTTGTGATGAAGGAACATAAAGATTAGATGCTTAAGCTGACATGTCAGCTGATCATAGAACGTGTTAGCTTACAGAGTCGGGGTCCCAGACTAAATAGGTGAGTTCTTGTTGGGCTTGAGAGACCAGGTAGAAAACTAAGATAACCAGGACAATTAGAGGACTAGTGAACCTCCACGAAATCTGCCAGAAGATGGAGGGCTTATGTCCAACCATGAACTTTATGTCCTTGTTGAACCTGCCACACAAGAGATTAGTTTTGGAATATATCATGTTGCAAAAAAGTGGTACATCTTGGTCATTTTACCACAAACCTGAAGATGTAAAGCAATCACAAAAAGACAATGTGCTGCTAAAATTCTTGGAATGTGAACAAACCTGTCTATGCCGTAGATGTAAACTACAGCTATCATCTCAAACAATCCAGTGGTCAGTAGTGGAACAGATCCAGCAAAATTATCAAAGAGAGAGACCCAATAAATTCCTGAATGCTGTGCAAACAGGAGGGTAATGATGAAGGCGACAGCACATGTAACTCCTGAAAGACACAAAGACAAGGGAACTGGTGTTGAGACATAATCCAGAGCCAAACACTAAAGATGATTCCTTTTGAGGTGAAAAGCTGAAGAACCAGTCATTTACCAGTCAGTGCTTCATGAGGCCACTTTTTAGGAAATACATTCAAGTCTCTCAAGGGGACCACCACTCCCTCCACGTTGCCAAACAGGGTTGAGAGTCCCAGACAGAGAAGCATGATGAAGAAGAGAACAGACCAGACTGGGGAACCAGGCATCTTGGTGATGGCTTCTGTAAAAACAATGAAGGCCAGACCTGTTCCCTCCACTCCCTGGAAAAACACAATGCACATTAGAGTAAAAAATGATAACATGGAGGTCTGATGGATTTTGATCAAAATAGTCACCTCACTGAGAAGTTTATGCATGTCACAGGTTTTGATGTCCAGTCTGAGAATAATATCAGGAGAGGAGCTGTTCAGGTGATTCAAGGCTGTGTCGTAGTTGCTTGTAGTGATGCTGTCCTCAGGAAGATTAAATGCATTCAATAATGTCATGATGTTTCTAGAGAGGAAATGTGCCAGAGATGATTAAATCTGGACAACTGCATTGTGCTTATTAAAGGACAAGATTATGTTTTCTGTCATTTTCTTAATATAATACTCACGTATACCCATATAGACACTGTAGAAGTTACTGACTAATGTGGTCATTTGAGATTATACAAACTAAACACCTATAGAAAGAATGCTTAAATGTTCTCCTGGTGTAACCCTCATCATGTTCACCATTTTAGTTAAAGCTAGAGCCATCGCAGGCCTTTACCAAGCCTATGCAATCATTGCATTTGGTCTGCATGAAATGATTCAACCCAGTCTCCATAAAATTATGTTGCTATACAACTAAACTGCATTCTCAATTCATTTTGAAGGGGATACACACTTCCTGTCCATGAAAAAGTCACCACTTGGATTTAACTAAGCAAATAGATAAGAGCCTTCCATTGGATAATTGCTACAGTGATGAATATGTTTCAGCAGGCAACAACTTATTTCACCCTAGCTGATGCCCTGAGTAGCTGTAACAACTATGTCGGAAGACATATCCTGTGGTAGTGGAAAGGATGTTAATCTGTCTCAGAAGGGTCAGAATATTGGCCTGCGTCAAGCAAAGAAAACAACTAAGGAGATTTCTGAAACTACTAATATCAGGTTAAGAACCTTCCAACGTATTATTAAAACCTGAAGGATAGTGATAAACCATCATCTTCGAGGAAATAATGTGGTCTGAACAAACTCTTAGATGATTGTAAGAAATCAGCAGTAGAACTCACAGCTATGTTTAATAGTGAAAGTAAGAGCATTTCCACACGCACAATGTGAAGGGAACTCAAAGGATTGGGACTAAACAGCCGTGTAGCTCTAAGAAAACCTCTGATCACTGAGGCTAATCAGAAAAAAGCTTCAGTTTGCTATAGAGCATAAAGATTGGTCATGTGGTCCGATGAGTCCAGATTTTATTCTGTTCCAAAGTGATGGGTGCATCAGGGTAAGAAGAGAGACAGATGAAGTGATGCACTCATCATGTCTAGTGTCTACCAGCCTGTGGAGGTTAGGGTTATGATCTGGGGTTGGTCAGGTTCAGCAACGTTATGTTCCCAAAGAATAAGGTCAGCTGACTACCTGAATATACTGAATGACCAGGTCTTTCCATCAATGGAGTTTTTCTTCCCATATGGCATGTGAGTCGTTTTCAGAGCTCAAGGTGGTCCAATGAAATATTAGAGTGTGTGACTTATTTTTTTGGACGAGCGGTGTATTTTCTGCCAAATTATGTTTGTAATGTATCACAAATACAAATAAATGCAGTTTAGTTTGCAAAGAACCTGATTTTGTGGAGACCTCGTTGGATGATTGGATGATTTGCCCAACTATGTATCTTCCTACCTGCCTGCACTCTGCCTGAAACCAGAGTCTTCCTCAAGACAGGCCAGATATATTTTTGTGAGCTTGCGAGCGGATAGCACAAGAAAGGCAAGTTGTGACTCAGTCTGCCTGCTAAATTCCAGTGATGATCAAGCAGCTTTGTCAAACATGGAGTCAAAAATCACTTTTCATAATTTTCAACTGTAAATTGTAAATTTGTAAAACTGCAAATTTTAAATAATTTCTAGACCATGACAAGTTGTTCTGATCATAAAGTAAAATACCAGAGTGTTCAATTCCAGATACCTGAGGCTGAATGTTTGTGCCTTTGTAGGTACACTTTGACCTGTCATTTGCAGTGTCCGTGTAAATTATAAATTGAGGCATAATACTGTTGAAATTGAACTTGTTTTTCTTTAGAAATTTCTGGGTGTTCATAATGTTTTGTAAAGATAATTCATTTAATTATGAACATTGTCAGAATGTACTCTTTTGAACTAGAACAAAGGGAAAAAGTTGGAGTTGTGGTTATTTATAGGTTATTATACTGTGATTTTACTGGTTTGGCCCACTCAAGATCAAACTGGGCTGTGTGGCCCCTGAACCAAAATGAGTTTGACATATTTGTTCTAAACTCTCCTCCTTTGTCTGGAAAACCACAGCCCCTCATTCTTAAGAACCAGTCAGGATATTCAGGGTGTGTGACGTAGTCCTGTCAAATATTTAACCAACTCCCTTTCTTAAAAACAACACCCTCTCCTCTCCTTCAACAACTAACCCTAGGTTTTCCTATTTTTTAAATTTCTGCTTAAGTCAGGATGACCGTAGTCTCACCTCACACATGTGCAGAAAGGGAGAGAGGGAGAGGGAAGGAGGGAGAGAGAGAGAGAGAGAGAGAGAGAGAGAGAGAGAGCTTCGGACTTTGGCATTTTGTAGTTAACACAGGATTGTTCAGTGTTTCCATGAATTCAGTTTACATGTCATGTTTTCCACTTTTATCGTGGTATTTGAGTCTGATTTAAAGATCCTGTTTTCCTAGTTTTAACATTTGTTCAATCTCAAAATTCCACAAGACAGGCAAAGTGTTTCATCTCAATTTGCCACTGCTACATAAAGCAAGAAATAGCAGCAGACAAAGGTATACCTAAAAAAAAAAAAAAGTTTAGATAAAGCAAGTGGTCAAACCAAAGTCTACATCAGGATGGCTTTTCAGCACACTCAGCAACTATGACATTTAAATGGCTTGAAAAGTAGCAATGGTTGTTCTGTTAGACAGGCAGTTATGGGCTGCAGTGCATGAGATATGATGTAGTTTAGACTTGCCATACTCCATTAACCTCTAGGTTAGTCCTCCAGGTGTTTTCAGGCATGTTCAGGTGTCTTGGAGGAGTGGTTGGTGGGAGCCCCTAAAGGCGGGGGAGTGGGTTTTTTCAGTTGTATGCTTTTTAAATCTAGCTTACTCTTGCTGTTTCTACAGTTCAGCATAGCTTTAAGCATGGCAGCATGTTAAAATTTGCCAGCTAGCATTGAGCATAAAGCTGAGGTTGTAACTATGGTGGTGCACTGAACGCCTGACCTGCAAACTAACTGTTCAATATTGCCATGTCTGCAGTCACCCTGCTAGCTGAAGCAATGGTGACTGTCAGTAACTCTTTCAATGTAAATACACTATTGTCTGAGCATTTGGTAGTCAAGCCATTCAGACATCAAACTTTCTGTACCTATAATGTGAAGGCCCAATCTGTAACTGTAGAATTATATAGCTCCAAAAAAAATGGTGCAGTATTCTTTTTTTAAAACCTTGAAATAAACTGTACTCACTCGCTGATACAGGTGTCATATTTCTCAGTGGCCCTGAAGCCAATGATGGAGTAGGTGACTGTGGCAGCATAGATGGAGGTGAGGCCAGTTATAGCGGACAGGATCACAGCATCTTGCACACAGTTGTTGCTTGGGGAAACAAATATGCAAAAAATAATGTTATTTTTAATGACTCTGTGGATGTTCTCAGTCATCCAGGTCATGATAAGTCTCAAGCAAGCATAAGTTATGGCAACTGGACTAACCTCGTGTGAGTCGAAAACGTTTCACCTCTCATCCAAGAGGCTTCTTCAGTTCTGAAAGCCTGGTGGGGAGTACCAGATATTTATCCACCAGGAGGGTGGTGGCAAAAACAAGTGGACAAAGACCCGAAACCAACAGACTCGTTAGGTGTTAATGTGAGGTTAGTCCAGTTGCCATAACTTATGCTTGCTTGAGACTTATTTTTAATGACATTAAGCAAAATGATAAATTAAACTGCGGGGTACGACAACTAACCAAATGTCATGAACTTACTGGACAGGGTTGTAGCTTGAGAAGGAGATGAGTCCTCCCCATGCCAAACCAAAGGAATAAAAGACCTGGGCACCTGCATCGAGCCAAGTTGTCGGTTTAATCAACTCATTGACCTGCAATGGTGAGGCACACAGTGTGATGCAGATTTGAACAGTGAGATACAACTTTTCTTCTGCTATCAAGGTATGAAACATACGTCTGGTGTGAAGAGGAACTTTATTCCACTCAGGGAGCCTTTGAGAGTAAGTCCTCGGATCAGGAAGATGGCCAGCACTATGTAAGGCAGGATGGCTGTGACGTAGACTGCCTGAGGTCATGACAAAGAAACAATGCAATAAGGGGTAACTTCCAATTGGGTGATTAGCTGATTGGGTAACATATCATAATCGCTTGCCATTCATGTATGTAAGCTAGACAGCTTTGTATTAGAATGAGGTCTTGTCATACTTGTAACTAGCAGGCTAGCTCTCGAGGACAACACAACAACAACGCTCTTTCTTTATCTCAGTGGATTTTCAACTGGCAGGGATGCTGACACATTTTGGACATGTAGCTTTAATCTCAGTAGATTAGCACAACAGAATGCAGGTAGTGCATCAAGGCATGTTTGAAAGACTTTTGCAGAATTCTTGTTTTAAGTTGACTCAGCTGGATAGCAGGTGACATTGTTTGTGACCATCTTGCTATCTTGACATTATATTATTGTTATTATACATTATATATATTCTGTATGTACATTATAGATCATATTTATAGCAAGAAGACCTAACTGATGTAGAGATGTACAGAGTGGTTATTGAATTTAAGGTTAAACAAACCTTGCCTGAGGTGTTAATTCCTCTTATGCAGCAGATACAGACGATTGTCCAGGCAGCTAACAGACAGAGCACTATGGGCCACTGGAGTCCTCCAGAGTCAGCTATGGAGGTCGAACTGTTCAGAGTCACTCTGTAAAAGTAATAATCCACAGTGGTGCTGCGTTGACACTCTGGCACAAATTCTGAAGGGGAAATAAATATGCATAAAAAGGGATGCAGTTTCAGAAGTGAAGAATGGAGTGTGTGGAAATGTGTGTATAAATACCTGTCCTATTTTCATTGAGAGGACACTGGGCCCAAGGCAGCGGGTCTTGAAAGGAGTTGAAGAAATACCACAGGATCCAGGCTATTAAGGTGTTGTAGTAAAGTCCAATCAGTAAAGACACCAGCATGGAGGCGATACCTGTAGGAGAACATCATTAACTGTCATCTCAGTCACACGAGGCCAGATATACACTTTCTGCTTTTTTGCTCACCAACACCAGTCAGGTAGGGGTTGATGGCCCTCCAAACCCCCACACTGCCTTTCCTGAGACGCTGGCCGATGGCAAACTCCAGCAGCAGGAGAGGCGTTCCTTCTACTAGCAGCAGGATCAGGTAGGGGATCAGAAAGGCACCTGGAAAATGTTAAAGTGGTAAAGAAGTTGGGAATCTATAAATCATAATTATGTGAAAGTGGTGCATTCCTTTTGCCTAACTGAGAATTTTGTGGAAGAAAAAAATATCTAAATCCTGCATTCTGAGTGACAGATGGATGTCCTCTCCTTGGGGGCAAAGTGAGTGTGGACTTTTTTAGAGATGTACAGTAATGTTCTCTGTGGGGTTTTGGAAATAGCAGAAAGTAACAAGAAATTTGGGGAAGAGGGCAATGGAGTGACTTGCTGTAAAGCTCAGGCCTGCTGAGAATAAATTACCAAAGACTATATTTAAAAGATGGATGAAGCCCTCAGGTCTGAAGTGGAGCCAATGTGGAAGTGCCTTACACCTATATTCTTTCTAACAGACAGCAGGGGGCGACTCCTCTGGTTGCAAAAGAAATCAGATGATATTAAAGTCTATGAGAAAATGATCCAACATTTCACATAATTTGTTACTTCAGCGAATATTTTCCTCATGGGTTTATGGTCTCAATGCCTGGATTCAAGACCCCTTCCATAGAGAATGATAATTATTTTGTATAAATTATGGTCCCATTTAGAGTCAAATACACAAGAAAGTGGAGTATGTTTAATGGTGTGGCTACCTTGTGATTGACAGGTCACTTCCATGCTACAGTACTCAGTCAGATCTGTTCCTCACTAGTTACGTCTGGTTTCAAAAGATCAAAATGGCAGCGAACAAATGCCGAACTGAAGGCTTTAAAACAGTCCACCTTTTATAATACAGTTTATGTGTGGGTCCGTCAGTTGGTTTGTTGGTCTATTGATTGATCATGTAAAGTCTTTGCTCCAGACTTAAACATCTCAACAGCTCTCGGAGAGATTATCATTAATTTTTGCACAGACATTCATGGTTCTCATAGGATGAATCTTGATGCCCGGAAATTTCTAATGCCAGCACAAGTTTTACTTTTGTAGCTTTTGGTGAAATGTGTTGACGACTGTCTTCAGCTGCTAAGACGTTTGATACAGATAATTACTCTGTATTCAAAGATTTATATTTTGGACAAAGTATGTTTAATTGACAGTGTGATACAAAATGTAGCCTGCTGGAATGCTGGGTTAAAATTTAACATGGATAGTTGTTATGTACAGCTTTGAAAGAAAATATTTATGACTGCAGTTAGCCATAGATGAATTCAAGTAAGAGAAGCTTTTTTTATTTTTGACACTCAGCAGTTTAAATGTAACACAGGTGTTTTTCACATTACTGATGGATACAAAAGTCACACATTGCTGTAATGGACAACATTGACTGTGATTGAAGGTTTTCACTGTATGGGCTTGAACCCTCTAGTTAATAAATCACAGAAAAAGAACAAGCCATACTTTCAATATATAAAGGCCTTTGGAATTGTTCCATCCCCTGAGGCTCAATGTACAGCATTCCGGTGCTGCACATCGAGATAACAAATTTCCAGCACAAAAATCATGCCAAGCACTTTACACTGTCAAAGTACCAGACAGATGATGCTCAAGAAATTGTATGGCTTCCAGTTTTGCAGCAGATTTTCCCTGGAGTTTACGCAATTCTTGTCTGACAAGAGAAGTATATTGTGTGCCATTCTTTTGCTCAAAACAGATTTAAAAGCCAGCAACCTTAATCTGGTCCCTTTGAGGAGGTGGAAGATGAAGATGAAGATGAGGGACTGTGTGAGGAGGAAAGGGCACTGAAACCACATGTTCCTGCCAGAGTCACAGTTTGTGACGACTCAGCACAAGGTTCTAAGCATTTTTTCTATGTGTACAGTCAGTCTGTGCCTCATAAACCCTGACAAAGGTTAGCCATTACTTCAAAAGACCTAAACATTAATAGAACTTCAAAGCAACCTCATGGACACTCTCCTTTAGCCATGAATGGGTGAATAGTTAAACTTTACTTCAAGTAGTGAAATGAATTGTTAAACTCAAACTTTAGATATTTTGCAATACTTGTGCAGTTTTGTAGCCCCTCAGAAAGGAAAAACATATACACAAGGAGCTATAAAATGTTGTAAATTTCATCACAGTCATAATTCCTGAGTACCACAATCACACATTGTTTCCGTCAGTCATATGACAACTTAATCACTTATGTCAATGTGCCTTTTTTGTTTCAGCTTACCTCCTCCATGACTTTGACATAAATAAGGAAAACGCCACACATTGCCAAGCCCAATACAGAAACCCACACATGTTAATATGTACTGGGCTTTGTTGTCCCATTCTGGTCTGTCCGCAGCCTCCTCCTTTTCCATCCTCTCCAGATCTTCATGGCTGAGGATCCGGAGGTCCAGTCCTGGGTTAGGAAGTACCACTCTCATGACTACCACATGCACACTGAAGTCAGCCGGTCTCTGCTACTGTTGGCACATGGTGAAAGGCAACTATGCAAATGAACATCCCCAGGAGCATTCAGCACTGTTGAAACATGTTAATCATCTTTTGCTTTATCTGTTGCAAAGATTACCCAGGGTACACTCTGTTTTGTTTGAAAGGGAAAATATTTGAAGCACTTACAATAAAAAATCAAATATGAAAAGCTTGTCACACAGTTGAGACTCAAGTGTAGTCGTTGCTTTACTGCTGTGTGTATTTTATTTTTCATGGGCTTGTTTCAAAATGACTTTTTCTCAGTATTATAATTCAACATTACAATGGAAATTTTAATATTTCAATGAAAAAAATGCAAATACGCCACTTGGCAAAATCATTAAAAACACCAGTACTGCTTTATCATATCATGCAATTTTTATTTTGCTAGCAAATGTTTTTTTTAATTGTTAACATTTCATTTTTCTCTTAAGTACAGTGCTGTAATATACATTAAAACTTTACATTAATCCTTTATAATAGGCCCCAAACCCTATAAACAACACACAAGTGGGCCAGAAGGCCACTGATGCCATGAATAGTCTTTATTTTAGTTTAAACATTTCTAAATTATTATTACAGTATGTAAAAGGTTTTACCAAGAATTAATTCCTCTATAAAGGATTATTTACAACATAAAACAATATGTTATTGTATATATTAAACACATGCATGTAGTAAACTTACAACATTAAAAGAATAGTTAGATATTCAAAAACAGTCTTTGTTTCTTACAAAGAATAAATTAGAAGATTTATAATCCCAAAACTGACATGAGCGTTAGAGGTGCCTCTGTCAGATTTGTTACCTTGGAACATGGCTAACTGTTTCTAGTCTTGATGCCAAGCTAAACTAAACAGCGGTTTTGTAGCTTCATACTCTGCACATTTCCCTACATGTCCAACTATTTCCTGAACGTGCACTGACATGTGAAACATGACACCGAAGGAAACTGAATATTATAATAATATGAGAACCATTGTTAATTACTGTGTTCTTTAAAGTCTTTTACAGAAAACACAAATGCATAATATACAACAATAAAACAAGTCCACAGTCACATTTAATAATCCAAGTAAAATCTATTTAAAACTTTATTTTGTCATCCATTATTATTTTGGCGGAGATCGTTTCCACTGTGAAGTCAGCCCTTTTCTCCTTCTTGCAGCATTTCCTCTGGATGAATTTGAAGAGAGCGAAAATGGGGATGGATAAACTGGGAATTCCAGCCAGGATAAAGATAATGACGTAGATCCAGGAGGGGAAAGCACGTGGTTCAAGGGTGGGAAAACTCACCTATGGCCAGATTCAAGGAAATGGTTACAATTTATAGCAAAATGTGACACACAAGGAGTCAGAAATAGCAATGGCTTGTTTTTTGAACTATTACCAAATGTAAGGAAGAAACATTTTGTACTGAAATTCTAACAAGATAACACATGTAAAAGTCTTGAGGCTGCTACTGCGTTGAAACTTCATGAAACTACTGTGCAACACACTTACCGCCTCCTGGTCCCAGACGAGATAGGTGAGATTCTTGGTGACTTGGGTGACAAAGTAGAAGACTAAGATGACGATCATAATGACGGGGCTAACCACTCTCCACGTCACCTGCCAGAAAATATTGGGTTTGTGGCCGACCATAAACTCTATGTCCTTGTTAAATCTGTTTGGAATCAATGAGAGAAAGGCATAATGTAGCTGAGCATGCATGAAACCATCCATAAAAGATGACCTTGTGCTTTTATTAGTTACTGTAAGTACGACAGCACGTGTGGCTGTTAATATCTGCTCGACAGGTTGGACTCCAGTCTTGAGTCTGTGTTACATAAAATGACATTTTCAACATTTGGAATATTTTATGAATTACAATCAACTCTAATCTATGACTAACATTAAAATTACATGTTCACTACCTTCATCAACAGTTCTATTTGAGCTCTGAGTAAACAAGTACAGATTTCCACATTCCTCACCATAATCTTGCTACATCGCAACACATACTCTGCACTTCTTTATCTCTCCATTAATGACTGTGACATATTATCTCTGCTCCAAGGTCAGAATACAGTGCTGTTACCAACACAGTCCTCATAGGACAATAACAAGAGACCTGCTAGCAGCTCTGTGAGGCTGTAGTTAAGCACCTAACATGCCTACCTAAATTATATTCTGTAGCCAAGACAGAGTTTTCTTTCTGTCATATAATTCAAGGAATTCAGTTTTCCTTCATTTTGTCTTCCATGCCTGGCCGGGTGTCTTCTTTCTATTGCCCATTTGGGTATTTGTCACAGGAAAGGGGGAATAAAGTGCAGTCGTAACAATAATAATATTGAAATAGCAATAATGGGTTTCAGAGTGCAGCAGTGCCATTGCCATGTTCTGGAAGCTAGTCATTAATGTCTCAGTATTTTGGATCATACCAGAGTTTTAAGTCTGCTGTCTGTGGCGACGTTTCCACACTAGTCCGAGGAAAGTTTTGGATGTTTCAGATTAAAATAAGGAGCTTGGTGTTCAGATTGTACACTGTAGATAAAAGATGGCTGTAACCAAAGTGAGGCCTTCTATTGGTTTGTGAACTACCAGTTTAACCCTTCAAGTTTGGGATTTGCTTGCTGCCAGCTTGGTCTTTTTCAAAGCAGACATAACGAGTGAACAGCAACACATTAGCAACCTGTTAATGACAAGGTAACCCTGCCCTAAAGCATACCCTGTTTTATCCTCTATTTTACTTTTAATGGGATCATAATTTACTAAATGAACCCCATGCTGTGTCCAGTAAGTCTGCAGGCTAGTGACTGAGACCACATACTCATTAGAAAAATGCTTACTGAGTTAACAGGTCAAAAAAAAAAAACAAATAGGAGTCACCGCCTGCTGACTGTTAGACCCAATACAGGTTTAAGCTACTTTCACACTGGCTTCACTTTTCAGACATGGAGGTTATGTCTGTCATTAGTGTTGTAGTACTCGAGATCGGTCTGGGTCTCGAGACCGGTCTTGAGGCCACTTTTTGAAGATCTCGGTCTTCACTCACTCGACCGCATTTTTACCAGTTCTTGTCTCGGTCTCGGGCTTAGAGGACTCGGGATTTTTACTGCGAGACCAGCCGAGACCATGGCTTCACCGACAGCACTGAACTACCTCTCAACTGCCTTATTTGTTCAGTAACAGCTTTGTTGTGATTGGATGCAAAACTCCCTGCCTCGAATGTAACCAATAACTGAACTGATTTTTAATTTGGATTATTTTTACGGGCTGTGACCTGTCACCTGCCCCGCCCCTCTTCACACGTACTCCGCTACAGTTAATGCGGGGAGGCGGAAGAAGGAGTCTGCTCCCTGGGAAAGATGTCAGCTAACTCTGCTGTAATAAAGTTTGGCTTTTCTAACCATAAACAGTTTATCTGTAAATCAACGTCAAAAAGAAAACACAGCGCTATATGCAAATTCTGCAACACAACGCTCACTGAGGCGGCTGGAACCACAGCAAACTTTTACCGACACTTGGAGAGGAAGCATGAAGAAAGGTAAGCTAACGCTACATGGCGCTAGCGAAGTTAGCAAGATAAATTTAGCAAGCTGTAGTTTGTGAATATGTGTGTGTGTGTGTGTGTGTGTGTGTGTGTGTGTGTGTGTGTGTGTGTGTGTGTGTGTGTGTGTGTGTGTGTGTGTGTGTGTGTGTGTGTGTGTGTGTGTGTGTGTGTGTGTGTGTACATGTATATATAGGGAAAAGGCATGTGGTAGTGTTTTACGTTGGCCTTGCGCTTCTCATAAACGATAAAGAGACAGGCTATATGACGCTTTGTTTATGTTCCATCAATGTTAGCGCTGACATTTGGATGAGAGAGCTACTGATGTGACAGAGGAGTGTCCAGTTCAAATTCTGCACCCCGTCTATGAAAAAGTTCCATCTCACGTATGCAACTTGGCCTGGCAATGTACACACTTAATTTTAGTGCCAATTTTTAGAATTAAAACACACAATTGCATAATAAATGTGTAACTTAAATATAAATTAAAATAAATATGTGTATAAGTAGAGAGGGTTTTTAGCAGAGGGGGCATTATAATGAGACCCCATCGTGCACGTTTAGGTCACAAAATGTTGCAGTCTCTCATGCTTCTAAAATGCAACCAAACACTACTTTAAACTCACTTCCCATGATGTAATTTTTAAGGGCCATGTTGTTTGTAGTGTTTATAAACGACCCTTTCATGTGTTTATCCTTTGTGGTGAGCTTTGAATAACAAACTATTTTGCCTCAGCAGTTTGTCAGGGAAATACTTGTAGTTTGGCCTTTCAGTGTCTGACCTCTTTGAAGATACATTGACATGTTATATTTCATTGCATTTTAGATGCTGATATTTGGCATTGTTTTTTCTTTCTATTTTATGGAATAGTGGTTCCAGGTCTTTTCTTTTACAATAATACACCTTTAAAAAAAAAAAAATTCACCCAAGTTCAGTTATATCCGATTTATCAAACAAGAAATATTTGTGGTGTAATAGAAATAAAGAGGCCACTGTTCTAGATTAAGATATGTTATAGAAAATTATACATATTTGTGCATGGCTTGATATTGTTTTGAAAACAAGACAAATGAAGATGCAAGTATTAAATATTTGTTTGATACGTTCCGTATTGAATGGTTGTTTGTCGTTGCAGACAAGAGTATTACAGGCAACTTTACACTTGCCTAAAAACTACATTGAATAAGTACTGAATAAAATGGTTAAGTTAAATTTAATATGGTCTCGGTCTCGCTTTGTCTTGGTCTCGGTCTTGACTCGGTCTCGACCCCTCAAAGTCTTGGCCTTGTCTCGGTCTCGATACACTGTGGTCTCGGCCATGTCTTGGTCTTGGTTTAGGTCGTCTCGACTACAACACTATCTGTCATTATATACAATCTATGTGTCAGATTGAGGATTACAGTCTAAAATAGAAAGCAACTGATGGTGAGACCGGTCATAAGGAAGCACTGACCTTGTTTGCGTGACTACTCTCATGAAAAGGGACAGAATAATTTAGCACTGCAGGTTTTAGCTAAATGCTATTGTAAGCATGCTAAAATTAAGATCAGTGTTGTTGTCGTTTTAGCATGATACCCTTCGCTAATTAGCTCTAAACAAAAAGCTGCTTGAGTTACTATACAGGTATTGGTTTAGACACTGATGCCTACTAATGATCACTTCCTGGACAGACTCACCTATCTACACCATAGATGTAGATAACAGCAAACATTTCACAGAATCCGATGACCAGAAGAGGTATTGAGCCTGCAAAGTTGTCAAAAAGAGCTAGCCAGTAGTTTCCAGAGCGTTGAGCAAATATGAGGCCAAAAGCGAAAGAAACTAAGCAGGTCAGGCCTGAAAAAACAACACAAACTGGTGGTTAGACCCCAGATATTCTAATGGGGGCATGCAAATGTAGTTCATATTTAGTAGATAATTACCGCAGAAAACTTCTTTAGGCCAACTTCGTGGCAGTAATCTGAGGTCCTGCAAAGGAACCACCACTCCCTCAATGTTCCCAAACATTGTCGAGAGGCCGAGACAGAAGAGCATGATGAAGAAGAGGACAGCCCAAAGAGGGGAAATAGGCATCTTGATAATCGCCTCTGTGAACACAATGAAGGCCAAACCTGTTCCCTCCACACCCTGAAGGAGAATAAGTCATATATTTCAAGAACTGACTCTGTATTCAATCATTTCTGTGACACTAGTGAAACAAGTTTTCTACCGACCTGACTGAGGAGAGTCTGCATGTCGCACGTTTGTAAATCCAATCCTTGGATGACATCTGGATTTGTCTGGTTGAGGTAGTTCAGGGCATCATTGTAGTTGCTTTCTGTGATGCTGTTTTCAGCGTAGTTGAAGGCATTTATCAGCTTCATGATGTTGCTGCAAAGAAAAAAAAAAAGGCACCATGACATCAGTGTGGTACAAGTGAATCACATTCATTTGGTTGTAAAAGTTTTCTTTAAAGGCAATCTGAAACTCACTCTGACATGCAGTCGTCAAACTTTTCCGTGGCCCTGAAGCCAATGATGGAGTAGATAACTGTTGCAGAGTACACAGAGGTGCAGCCATTGATGATGGAGATGAGAACGGCGTCTTGCTCACAGTTGTTGCTACAAGAACATTTTGAAGGCACATTGTGTGAGGAGAACCGCTTAACAGACTCTAGAATTGTACAATTAAGACCTTTACTCACTGAACAGAGTTGTAACTGGAGAAGGAGATGAGACCTCCAAAAGCCAGGGAGAAGGAGTAGAAAACCTGAGCCCCTGCATCCAGCCAGGTTTGTGGATTCATTAACTCATTCACCTAAAACAGAAAAGATAGAATATATTCACAATAAGTTCATCTCCTTCTGGTGAATATTTAAAACTGACAGCAATCATTCTCACCAATTACCACAGCCACTGCTGATAATTAATGTTTGAGGCTTTTCTACACCGTGGTTACAGTTTTGTTTTATCGCAAGTTAAATTTTTCCAGGATACACGATAAAAGCAGGAGAAAAACGTGAGTCTGGAAAATAGCGGTTGTTGAGTGACATTGCTAAACTGCATCCAGTAAAGTGGTTTTAAAGATGCTATCTGCCCTATGTAACTTATGTATTGGAATTTACTGTATTGGCTCTACTGTGTTTCAACCTTCATTATCAGCTTTTATAAGCGTTGTGATAAAAGTTTATTGCAGACACCGTAATAAATAGTGGTTATCTCATGTTTCTGCACGAGAGGACACAGGGTGTTCAGAACAGCAAATGTTGAGGTTTAAAGCAATAGTAAGATGATTGATACCACTTCCATATGTATCCAGTAAATAGAGGACTAAAACCGGTTAATGGTTAGCTTAGCTTAGCATAAAGACTAGATACATGGTGAAACAGCAAGCCAGGCTTTTTCCAAAAGAAAAAAGAGTCTGCAGCTGTTAATCTGCCTAATTAATAAATAATTAATTCATTAAAACCACTTTTGGGCAGTAGCTTAAGCGTTTTGTTGCTAGTTTGTCTACTTTTCTTTTTTAGTGTCTTGGTATTTTTAATCAGATTTTTAGTAGCAGAGTTATTTTATTTAGCAAGCTGAGCAGTCATTTCCACAAAAGCCACACTTGACAGACATTTTTGAAGCAACAAAGCAATCTGAAATAAAAAGAACATTACATGATTCTACTGCTATACACAAACATATAAGCATAGCTAACAATGATGTACCAGTCCTTAGTCAGCCTGTAAACATTAGCTAGCACTTTATCAACAGATACCTGCATGTTTTTCCACTGTCTGTAGCCAACAAAGAAAGTATATATAATGTAAAAAAAATTCACTTTCGATGTAGTAAACTGTTTTCAATGTTCGATATGAGGGGCAATTAAACCTTTTGTGTAGCGGACCTATGTGTATCTTTTGTAGCATGAGTAGCATGTTGGTCCACTGTTCGCTTTTAAAGTCTGTATCAGTCATGTGGAAACCAAAAATTGGCCTTTTTGGATTACAGGTGTAAAATGCAGGAAAACAGACTAAAGCACAGTGGGACACAATGAGATTTTTCCACCAGCAAGCTTCTTACATTGTGTTACGGCCTCTGGTGGCCATGTGTCTGGATGGCTGATCTGGATGGATGATAAAAACATTGACAAATGCTGGTTGGTGTGTGATTCTAAATTATCAGTAGGTGTGAATGTGAGTGTGATTGTTTGTCACTCTCTGTAGCTCTGGTGACCTGTCCAGAGTTTCCCCTGCCTTTGCCTTAAGTCAGCTGGGATTGACTCCAGCCCCCCGCGACCCTAATGACAAGCAGTGTATAGATAATTGATGGATGATTGGTGTGTAACATCTTTGCTTACATCTGGTGTGAAGAGGAACTTGATTCCATCTACAGAGCCTTTGAGAGTCAGTCCTCTGATGAGAAAGATGGTCAGGACCAGATATGGCAGAGTGGAGGTGATGTACACAGCCTGAGAATTGGAAGAATGTCATATGATCCAAAGGTAATCCTGTATATTTGAACAAACAAATATGCAGAAATCATGTGGTTTCTCAGATGTAATGTGACTTCCACACCTTGCCGCTGGTCTCAATGCCACGGATGCAGCAGACATAGAGCAGACCCCAAGCGGCTACCAGGGAGAGCACCATCCACCACTGGAGACCCCCAGACTCATCAATAGCTGTTGATGTGTTCAGAGTCTCTCTATACCAGAAGTAGTCAACAGTGCTGCTTCGTGAACACTCCTCCACATAGCCTACGAAGCACAGATAGCAACAGAATGTCAGCAGCTTTGGAAGGAACTGTTACCACAAACGTTACAGCGCATTTTGATAGATTATGACATACCTGTGTTGTTAGCATTGAGTGGACATTGGCTCCAAGGCAGAGGACTCTGAAAGGAGTTGAAGAGATACCACATGATCCAGGCCATGATGGTGTTGTAATACATGCCCACCAAAAACGAGACAAGCAGGGATGCAATACCTGCAGCAGAAAGAAAAAATGTGACACAATTACAACAGTAGCATGCTGAAGTTAAGCAGGTATGATGGTTACCATGCACACCATCTTAGTTTAGCATGTTAGCATGGTAAAATTTGTTCAATAGTACCAAGAGCAACTGAAGGTGGTGCAGGTTTGGATGGATTATAAGTCATCCTGAATGTTTGAATATGATTGTTTACCAAAAGTCTATATGAAGGGTCTGCAAGCAGAGTAGTCTAACCCACTTTCTGTAGTTTTTGAGAAAAATAGCTTCAAAGTTTTGTGTTTTAAAGAATGGTCTTACATTCGAAGTACCACTGTGATGCTATGTTTGGGTTGTGGGTTAGACCACTTTGCCACTAAAACACAAAACTCAGTTTGAATTTTTGTGGGTTACACCACTCTGCTTCTAACCCTGTCATATATTATAAATCTACAGTAATCCATTCAGAAGTTGTTGCCACTAAAGTAAACATTATGGTGCTGCTATGGGAAAAGTCAAAGGATTACCAAAACCATTGAGTTCCATCCATTGGAATCATAAAATTCTACACACACACACACACACACACACACACACACACACACACACACACACACACACACACACACACACACACACACACACAAAAATCAGTTTCAATCAATACCAAAGCACAGACTAACTTAGACCATTATTAGTATCAATTGAGCTTTGCTGCAACAAACAACCAAATGTGCATGCTTTTTTGTACACACCAACTCCTGTCAGGTAAGGATTGATTGATCTCCACACTCCCACGCTGCCCTTCCTCAGGCGCTGACCAATAGCAAACTCTAAGTGCAGCAGTGGGATTCCCTCCAGAACCAACAAGATGAGGAAAGGGATCATAAACGCCCCTATAAACACATTATGTACAATGGTAATGGGTTAGCAACATGGTGTAATTCACTTTATTCAGCACAAAGTAACAGTAAATATTCAGTAGTCAACTTCACTCACAGAGGTGTTACCATAAAGACACTTGTAAACTGTAAAAAATCTTGTACTTGTTTTATTATCCACACTTAGTACTATAAACCTCACACATTCACTTTTGCATGTAAATGTTTGACCAAAGGATGTTTATTTTATTCTTGTAGTTTCAATATATTTAAATAATAAATTAGCAAATTGACTAAAACTGACAAAATGCATATTTAATATGCAATTTTGTACAGACATGGTGATTTAGAAATCTTGCAAAGAACAAAAGGCATTCCCATAATGGTTAAGCTAATAAAATGATATACAGGCATTCTGTGTGCATGGCAAAAATGCAGTGTCCGTACTCTTTGAAACATACTTGGGTGACCCAATTTTCAACAACCAAAAAAAAGTTTGTTTAAAGGTGAAGGTGACCTTTGCATAAAACTCTAATTTTTAATGCATTCCTCTCTCCAAATAGGATAATTTATGTGCATCCACTAAATCAGTAGTGTTCATTTTGACTAAAAGAGTTTTCAGTTTGTAGAAATGAAAATTTCCCTTTTTGGCAATAGTCCATATTACATAATCTTTCCAATCTAATCCCAGTCAGCTCTGCTTACCTCCTCCATGGCTTTGGCACAGGTACGGAAACCTCCACACGTTACCAAGTCCTACACAGAAGCCCACACAGGTGAGCAGATACTGGGCTTTGTTGTCCCATTTGGGCCTGTCCCCAGCCTCTTCCTTTTCCATCACCTCCAGTTGTTCATGAGATGGGATTCTGTCATCCAGTCCTGGGTTTGGGAGCTTCAGCTTCAGCCTCATGGTGGCTGTTTTAAAACTTCACTGGACACAGAATTGAAAAACACTGAGTCTCCTTTAGATACCCGGTCGCTGGTTCTGCTGCTTTTTCAAACCTTCAAGAGTCGTTTTGCTTTCCAAAGGTAATCTCCTCCTCTCCGCAGACAGTAACTGATTCTCTGTGGACTGTCTCTCCCCCTGAATCCTTTAGCCCTACTGTGTGTCCATGTAAGTGACACTGAGATATTAACTCTGACCCGTGGCACCTGAAGCTCAGTTATCAGTTGCTTATTACAGTCTGCGTTACATTATGTAATGTCAGCAAGTTTATGCAGAAAAGGGTGCAACCCTCTTGATAATGGTTAATGCATTACCAGAGATGCTATCACCAACAACTTTCTACCAAGGAAATCATAAGTGTATGAATTGTTATCAGAGCATTATTACAAAGTGTTGTTGGAATCATACAAAATGAGCCACCTTTATACGATAACACTATCATCTCTCTCAAATGTCAGGTTTTACTGATAGCCAACAAGCACATCTGATACAATTAAACGGAAAAAGCATGTTTCCCTCACTTTGTTAGACAGAAAGAATACAGTCGACAGCTGGAGGCAGTACACTCTCATCAGCACACATCGTAACCATCAGCCTTTCTTTTAGTCTTTGAGAAACTGTAGAGGTAATTTTTAACATCTGTACTTGTACCGTACTGTGTTTTCCTGCAGTCCGATTGACAAGTCAGAGAGTATAAAAACCTTATCAGTGTTCCTCTCTAATGCAATTATTAACCAAAGAAAGACTGGTGTTGGCATTTACAGACTGCTGTATTTCCGCTGTAAATCCATAGCAGTCATATCTAGGGTTATTTTTAGGATGTCCATATGTATATGTGCAGTGTGTGCGTCACTGCTGTCGTAAAATGCCTTTATATATGTGTAGCCTTGTGAACTTACAGTAAATTTCACACCCACAAAGCAGTGGTTCACAAAGTACGTGGAGTCACAAGAACTACGTGGGTTTTTACTATATCACCGTTGACTCTTCACATTCCAGTTCATTTACTAAAGTACTTTACTTAAGTACAGTTATGAGGTACTTGAACTTTCCTTGAGTATCTGGGTTGTATGTTGATTTCCAATGTTCAGAAGGAAATATTGCACCTTCGACTCCACTACGTTTATTGCTAGTTTAAATCCTCGTAATGTTGTCCAACTGCCATATACTTTTTGTCCTCTGGAGTCAAAAATGACCCTTCCTGGTTTGACTGTTATTTAAAGCATATAGCAGAAATTGTCAGTCAAATCTGTGTTAGACCTTTAGTCTTACTTCAGTCAAACCCATTACTACATTTTTTCCCCTTCATTTTGGAATTTAGGGCCAAATAGACCTTGTTTACATAAAAGTATATGACGGAAAGAGAAAAAAAAAAAGCAAGATTTTGTTTGGTGTCACAGTGAACCCAAGACAACACGATGGTTAATGAGTTTTAAGATGGCGATTTTACAGAATGGAAAACAAACTTTTTAAAATACAACAGATTGTTGAAGATTAAACCAGTTTTTAAGAAGTGGTTTGGCTTTTGATGTCATACAAAAAGGAAAGTGGAGTCAAGGTCACAATATTAATTAAAAACATTACCAAGTAAATTTTTATATTCTTTCCTTTTCCATTAATCTTCTCATGAGCCCTCAGATTTATTTGCTGTGTCTGGGTATAAAATTGGATATAAAACAGTTTAAGCCTGCAGTGGTTACAGCTGTAACATGCTGCTGACACACTGATGCCTCACTGTTTTATATAATAATATGTCAGTCAGAGGGTACAATCCTCTTTAACTACATGTTGCTGTGCTTTTTCTCAAGTAGAATTGTTCATGTAGGACTTTCAGCTGTAATGCAATAGTTTTACTTTGCTGAAATATAGTACAATCTCTATAGTCTCTTCCTGTCTGGGTGGACACCTGTTTCTAAGGGATCAGTGTGATTTCAACCTTTTGCAGCAGAATATTGAGGTCGTTTTTATGTGGTCACAGGACAGTGTTAAAAAAAATGAGGAATACTGATTGTCATTCCAAAGCATGCATATATATATATATATATATATATATATATATATATATATATATATATATATATATATATATATATATATATATACATACATACAGTGAAAAAGTGAACGTATCCTTTAAAGTTGTAATTAGATTGAATGAAGACAATTGTAACACAAAGGCTTTAACAGAAAGTGTTTTATAGTGCAGATGTTCAGTTCAGTTTTCAAAAAATTATACAATAACAGTTGCAAATAAAATTTATACTTAAAATATGTCCTTGTTAGAAAATACAATATCTGAAATTCTTTTTAATACAACAGACATTTTACAAAATAAAAATAAAGCAGTGGAGACCATCAAATAAATAATCCTCATTGCAAAGGCTTGTTTCCCCCCAAAACTTTTAGTGCATGTCCCTAATGCCCTAAATCAGTTTGTCATGTGTCTTAGTTTTGACCTAGTTTGTACTGACAAAAAACCCCACTCCACATCTGTCAAGCAGCAGGATCCAGTGTAATGTTCTTGTCATTCTATGACTTTGGCGGAGTGTCATGCATGTTGATATTGGCAGAGACAGTATTGAGCTTGTGTTTATTTGTAGTTTTCTTGCAACAGCATCTGTGGAATATTTTGTACAACGCAAATCCTGGGATCAAAAGGCCGGGAAGTCCAGCAGGAAGATCATATTGTAGAACCAGTTGAGGAAGGGGAATGTCTTCAAATACAGGGAAGTTTTACTGAAACCATGACAAGGAATGAAAATATGTATATTTTCAGGTATGAATGAATGAATTCTAAATATTATCTTATGGATGACAGCTTTGAATGCAATCACTCCTCATACTGAGCTGTGATTCCAGGTGATGTGTAATAAATCATCATGATGACTTAAAAACACCAAGCACCACTGAGTAAAGCGTGAGATTGCTGAGGCACAGCTCTTGAATATCCTCTGACCCCGAGGTTGTACTGTTGAGCTTTTGAGGCATTTTACCATAACTGCTGACTGTGATGCCCCCCTCAGCTATATTAAACGCAGTAAGCACTATGATGATGTTTCTGAAAGCAGAAATTTAAGAATATAAATGTCTAACACATGATTTAATTTGTGTACACACAGATAGCAGATTTGTTTTTAGTTTGCCTTGATTGACTACAATAAATGATGTTATAATTCAGGTCATTACTCCTAAAGCAAGCGTCAAACTGCTCTGTTGCCTGGAAGCCAATGACTGCGTAGATAACAATGGCAGCATAGACAGAAATACAGCCCTTAATGATGAATATTATAAAACCATTTGACTCGCATCCGCTGCTAGAAGAAAAAGAACAGATGTGTTTCCAAACAATGAGTAATTGCAATATGTTTTTACATGTCACGTCTTAAAGTGCTACATGTTAGACTCGATCTTTGCACTCTTGTAAAGATTCAGTTCCGTGTCCATATACAAACATAAAAATCAAGCAGACCACTGTTGATGCCACTGATAAGATTAGGTGTCATATCAGCTCAACGTACAGTGCGATCTATGGTAGCATGTGCTTACTGAACACGGTGGTAGCATGAGAATGACTTGAGTAGAAACCTTGCACCCAACCATGTTGATAAGTCAACTAACTCGTAGAGCTAAAAACTGGTGATATTTTAGTCAGTGTTATGCCCGTAAGAGTCATGACAGGGGGAAAGTTATTAGATGATGGTTATACTAACGTATGATGAAAGGATTATCTTGATTCCCTCTCTAGAGTCTTTCAGAGTCATTCCCTTGGTGAGGGAGATGGTGAGATCCACATCTGTCACAGTGGAGGAGCCTAAAAAACAGGAAAGAAATTTTTAGTTAGATGGAGCTACTATATGTTGGTAAGACATTTTCCTTATGCTGCATTCCAATCTGGAAAACCAAGACCCTCACCTCCAGGAAAGACTGTTTTCAGATTAGCAATAAACAAATTAGCAGTTGGTAGATTAGCTATCAACTGCTAATATGCAGCTTTTTTGACTATATGCAATGTAGCAACATGATCATCTACAGAGGTCGGAGAGTACTGTGTGTACGGATGATTTCATGAGACATAAATATGTCATAAATGAATTAGATTTTGAGGTCAGGGTTGGTGAGGTTCCACCAATTTTCCAACTTGGAAATCTGACTGCTGAGTCTGCTAGGTAACCTGGATATTCCCAGTTCAAATGGAATGTACCAATAGTAGAAGTTCTATCATGCTACAGCTTTAAAAGCTACTATATTTGTTCAGATATATTATTTTTATGTGGCACCAAGAATCTATGCTGCCACGTAACTCACATTAATTCAATAAATGTGTCTTGCCTTGATTCTTCTAATGCAGCAGAAACAATGAAAACTCCAAGCTGCAACCAAACATCACACCAGCCACCATTGCACACCAAGTTTTCAGTGTTGTTCTGGACCAGAAATTGTCTTTTCTGAAGAGGTGTGTCTGCATTCTGACACTGGACCCATAGAAAGGTGTGGAAAAACTGAAATGAGTTGACGTACCACATCACCCAGGCAGTGAGGGAGATGCACTAAATGCCAGCCAAAAATCGGAGAGTCATAGGAGGTAATACTTGTAACAGGAAGAGAAAAGCATATTTGCATCACAGACAGTTCTTGTGATCTGTACATGCTTTAATCTACCAGACAGTATTTAAGAAGCTTACTGTACATAGTACTGCAAAGTACACACTATCCAAAAACAACTGGGTGAACACTTGTAGGACTCTTGCAGGATTTGGTTGCTGCCCAAATCTCTACCCTGTTTTTCGATGTAATTGGCTGGAACCAAACATCAGGTTTGACAGAGTGACACCTTCCCACACAACCAAGATAAGTAAAGTAATCATAAAAGCACAGTGAGGACACGCCAAGCTTAACTTAGATAACTGTAGAGGTAGAAGACATGAGCGTATTGACTCAGACACACCTTATTTACTGCAACAAATTAACCAGTTGATATATTTACAACCACAAATTAAATTGATCTGTAATTTCTGCCTCATAGCACACTGCACATGTAATTTGTAAGTAATTATTGTCTTCCTCATTCATGTTATCTCCCGTTTTATAATTATCCTTGTAATTAATACTATAGCATCATCAATTTTCAGTCTTTCAAAACAAGTCATGTGAAACTTGTGCAAAAACTGTACACATATAATACAATGGCAAAACTGAGTAATCAGACATTTTATTGTCTTCATTATCAAGCATGACGATGCACATGGAGCAGGATCAGAGCTGAAAGTTCACTCTGTTGTCAGGACTTCTTTAGATAGCGGAGATTTAAATCAGCTGATACGTAAAAGCAGAATGACACACGAAACTATGATCCTTATGAATAATAATTTTAAAGACCCTGTGACCTGTAGTGGCCTGTGCAGAGAGGCAGCAATCATATTCAACTTCTTTCTAAACTGAACTTGTAGTTGTTACACAAACTAAATATCACCCACTTTAGGTAGTGTCTTACAGCTGGTCATGTTTTAATGCCAGTGGATTTCCACTTCTGAGATGTTTTTTTTTCGTTGCTTATCTCAGTGTTGTGTTGAAGGTTCATGGGAACTTTGAGATAAAAATAATTTGCTAGGGGATGGCATTGTGGGTTTGTCGATCTGTTAGTCGGACAGCCCACCACTTTGGTCCAGGATACAATATCTCTATAACCACAGAATGGGTTGGCATTAATTCATTTCTACTTTTAAAACATCTCTAAATTCAGTCAGCAGCAGCTTAAAGAGAACCTCAGAGTTGCAGGATAAGCCACACTCGGGAAACATGGCTTTATCCTTATCACCAGGTTGGCGTAAGATTTGAAAAATTCCGGCTAAAATTGACATTGTTACTTCCACATAAGCAAAGCTATAAATGACAGAGTAATTAACAGTAAACAGTGATGTCATTGAACTTGTTCTAAAACGGCTAAACTGCAACTCTACCAAATTTGATGCAACAGAAATGACGCATAACAAATGCTGTATCCATTTCAGTCTTGGTAGCACAAGGTGGTCTCTTCTGTCACTGTGCCAAGATGATCAACCTTTGAAAGATGGCACTGGTTGCTTTTTTAATAACGGATATAGTCTGGCCCTATAGGATTCTCCAGGGTGGGAGGGGTAAATTATGTGAAGGCATTCATGTTTCATGAAGGTGAAGACCAATGTTTTGATTATCCATACTGTGTGGTTTTGAGTTAAATATCTTGACTGTTGATGTTAGGCAGGTTCCCACAACAGAAACTTATAACTGGAGGGAGATGGTACAAGTACGTACTAGAAAGGCCCCCCTTCATCCTTTCCATCGTGGTGTAGATTTCGACACCTATGACTGCAACATCAGCTATTACTGTGCCAAAAGAACGACAGTTCTATGAGGGCATAGGTAATGGAACTAGGGTTTTCATACTAGTGTATATTGGAAATTTCTTATTACTGATGAGGATGTTTTGGAAGAAGACTGATACTTCCTGAGGACATCAAGAGGGCAGAAGAAAATTACACTTCTTGTCCTCTTCTCCAAGCTTAACCAATAAGAATAGAGCACCACACAGCAGTTCTTACTAGTTCCTCCTCTGAAGTTGGTACTTATTTTCTCTCCCGAAAAACTGCTCTGAAAGAGGTTCTACAGCGACTGTTCTTGCAGTTCAAAAATGTGTAAAGGTCCAGGTCATCTTAAAATGTCTGGCAAATTCCTGCAGTGGAAAACAGCTTCCTCAGGCACCCTTAGACAGAAATGTAGTCATTTTGGTGATGTATTATCATGTCAACATTTTTAATTTGACCCTATAATATGTCATTCTTGTTGACTGACCTGTTATCAAGCTACCATGCTCCAATTAAATGGTTAGCATTCTGATATATAGCTCAGATTAGCTAATTCTGGCCTACATAAAGTCTAATAGATCATTTGCTGAGAAATCAGAGGTGCAAAACATAGAGCTTTATTAAAATGGTGTCGAATATGTATTTCATAGTACAATTTCTACATGTCTGTGTAGTGATAGTGATGTCTGATCACCTGTTGGGCTGCAAGGCCATGGTTGTGTTTGCATGTGATCCACCCGCCACAGTCAAGAGGTAAAGTTCAAGGAACCAGGGAAAACACTCCTTATCCGGTCCATTAAGCCAGTAGTTGTTTTCTTCCCTCCTGGTCCATCAGTCGTTTGGATCGTCCCATGACCAAAACAGTATAAAGCTAAACCACCTTCTGTGTAGTTAAATGGAAGATTAGTTAAAAAAAAATAATTCTGTTTACAGTGATTTAATGCATCAGTAGTTTTCTGCTCTAAAGTGAACATTGCAGCTTTATATAGCAGTTTCCCTTCATCTGTGTAAGTTAATGTTTGACACAAATCACTTTAAGTGCACAGTTAGTCTCACAATGATGGTTTTACTGTGAATTTTTGCATTAAGAATTATGGACGCTCAGTGCTTTTTATATTCTCACACCAGACTCCTGCCCTTAGGAGAAATATTTACACCTAAACTGATTTAAATTTGTGAATATAGCAGCATTTCTTACATTTTATTTTCCTTTTACAAACATACAGTTAAACACTTAAGACAGGCAAACCACTGTAATCTGTGATTTCAATGTGCAAAATACAACATTATTAGAAATCTTATGTATTTCATTCAATTATGCAAACACTATAGCTTCAAGAAAGACATTCAGTACATTTTCAGTTTGCAATTTCCACTGCAAAGAGTTGTCTATACACAAGTACTGTATGCAATATTTTGGAAAAAAAAAAAAAAAGAGCCTACCGTCTTCATGGTTGGACCCTGGAGATGTTACCAAGTCCTACACAGATGTCGACACAGGTCTGCAGGTATTGGGCTTTAATGTGCCCTTTAGGCCTCCTTTTCCTCCATCTTCTCCAGGTCCCCACATGAGATGATCTGCTCTTTAAGGCCAGAGTTGACAAGAAGCAGTGTCATGTGTCATAGTGTCTGCGGAGTTGATCTAGTCTACTGATCCCAAATATCAGGCAGACTTACTCGTAAAGGGCTGGAAGAGTCTCAGTGCAGCTGGCAGTCAGAGATCACGAGCGCTGATGGTATGCGAGACTGTGTTCTGTATGTTTCACCTCAGAGATTATCTCTCAGCTACCATCCTGATGCGACAGAGTGGCTATGCATGTCATCACCATAAAAATACCCCGGCCAGTAATTAATAGTGTATCTGGATTAGTGCTGAAAACACACGCACAATTTAGCTGAAATTGGCACTGATTTATGTGCTCTTGTTCATTTCATATAATTTTTAAAAAATTTTTTACCATGCATTCATCTGCTTTTATATGTCAAAAATCATGACCTCATAATGTATTTCTTAAACACGTTATTCAGACATTTTTACCAGAATTCTGAGAGACAATTTTAAAACAATATTGGTGACTTTCATCCACTTATTGTTCATCAGAGACTGAATGTGCATCAGTAAGTTAATAAGTAACGTAGTGGAAACGAGAAGATGAACCTTAAGTAAGTGACTACAGTTAGGGGTTTAGAAGTAGACATATGTGTTTCCATTATCACTGTGAGGGAAAACTAAAGTGTCCCTTAAGAATGCAGCGGTTTGGCACTGGCTCTGTAGCCACAGTGACTCCAGACTGGATCCTGTGGTTAAAACAAAAATCAAATTGGCCACAATGACCAGCAATGTGTTTGGAGGAGAAAACACCAAGAACACCATAACCACAGTAAAGCATGGTGGTGGTAGTATTATGCTCTGGGGCTGTTGCAGAGCCAGTGGAACTTGCGCTTTAAAAAGGAAATGGTATAATGAAAAGGAATATTATCTCCACATTCTTCATGAAAACCTAAAATCATCAGCCAGAAGGTTGGGTTTTGGATTCAGCTGGATGTTCCAGCAAGACAATGACCCTAAACACAAATCAAAAGTGGTAAAGAAATGGTTAAATCAATGTTTTAGACTGGTCGCCCCAAACTTCTGACTTAAACCTCATCAAGATCCTGTGCTGGAAAAAACAAATTGTGTCGGAAAGCCACAAAATTTAGTTAACTGTACATATTCTGTCAATACCAATTAATATTTCGGAATGCCACAAATTCTCTTCAATTCGCATCAAGGTGTGGCTGCAGATCATCAGCCAGAGTTGAGACAACACCGATGACCCCTAACGTTCCCAGAGAAAACACGAGAGCTGCTGATAAGATAGCAAATATAAGTAAGTGGTGGTCAGTGTTTGGGGAACTCTTCGCACTTCAAGCTTTATTTTGCAGTCAGTCACTGACTTCAGGTGCATGTTGTGTGGATGCTTTTCACCTGGGTTCATTAGAGGTTAAAAAAAAAAAAGTTTTTAAAAAGTGGTTTTCTGCCCAGGGCTGCACAGTGGTGTAGTGGTTAGCACTTTCGCCTTGCAGCGAGAAGATCCCTGGTTCGCGTCCCGGCTTTCCCGGGTTCTTTCTGCATGGAGTTTGCATGTTCTCCCTGTGCATGCGTGGGTTTTCTCCGGGTACTCCGGCTTCCTCCCACAGTCCAAAAATATGCTGAGGTTAATTGATTATTCTAAATTGCCCGTAGGTGTGAATGTGAGAGTGATTGTTTGTCCTTGTATGTAGCCCTGCGACAGACTGGCGACCTGTCTAGGGTGTCCCCTGCCTTCACCTGAGTCAGCTGGGATAGGCTCCAGCACCACCCCGCGACCCTAGTGAGGATTAAGCGGTGTATAGATAATGGATGGATGAATGGATGGTTTTCTGCCCTCTGGTGGTAACAGAGAGGTGTTTGCCGTTGGTTTCCCCCCATTTAATCCCCCATTATGAAGTACGCTTTACTGGCATAAACTGATGATGTCTGCAGTAACAGACTAAAGACTAAGTAATGTGTTACTTCAACCAAACAGAAATCTGTAATGTTTCTATAGAGGCTCATTACAGTTACAGTATTTATCCTAGTATTCCTATAGAAGAACCAGTGGTGGAAAGAAACTAAGTACGTTTACTCAGCTCTGTACTTTAACAATTTTTAAGTTTTAGTGTATAACTTGAGTATTTTTATTTTACGCTACTTTGTACTTCAGTTCCACTACATTTCAAAGGAAAATCTTGAACTTTTTACTTAATTTATTTTATAGCTTTAATTAGATTTAAGATGGAGATTGTACACAATGGATATTATACCAAATTATCAGAATACGACACATTGTTTACAAACCAGCTCTACCAAATAGTGATTTTACTTTCAAATTTATCACATGATTTCATTTTAATGAATGTTCAAATGATCCAATGTCTACAAATAAATAAATCAAAGATTGGAGAAAAAATGTAAACAGATATCTGTGACAGAACTTAGTTTTTTCTTCTTTCATCTCCCATGAATCACATGACAATCCCTCAGATTTATTTGCTGTCTTTGTGTACAAAACTGGGTACAAATGAGTTCAAACTGTGGCAGCTACAACGTTAACATGCTGCTGACACACTGATGCTTCATATAATGATGTCATATATATTAATATATCAGTCAGAGTAGCCAAAGTAGTACTTTTACTTTGACTAAACTGTAAAAAAAAAAAAAAAAAAAAAAGAAGTTTTTTAGTGGTAGTTGAAGAAAAGTACTGTTTTAAGATATTCCATTTATCTTTCTGATTTGGTGATGGCAATTTATGTTTGTGGATTCTATCAATTTGAAATCACACCGTGTCCGTTTGAGCTGTTAATCTAATTTTGGTGAAAGTGAAAGCATCAGCATCTGCCATTTTCTTCATGTAGGAGTAAAAGAACAAAAAAGGAAAGAGCAATAATTCCAATGACAAAATCATGTTTTGCGTTTTACATTTGGGTAAAACAGCAGTTGAAAAAATGTAAAACTTTGAATCGACTTTCCTTAAAATTAAGCATATTTCTCATGATCTTATCAAATCAAATCAAATGAATAGAATAGAATAGAATAGAATAGAATAGAATAGAATAGAATAGAATAGATCTTTATTGTCACTGTTACAGAAAACAATGAAAATCGGTTTAGTACTCCAAATAGCAGCATTAAAAATAGTCTATATACTACTAACACTAACATTACTGTTTAACTTAATTTGGATTATCTAATTGAGTGTCACCACTTGAAGCAATTCACTTACGTTGATAATAATCTTTTCTCAATGTATATCACATTTTTCTGCAGATACTTATGCACTTTTACTTGAGCAGAATTTTCATGCAGGACTTTTACTTCTAATGGAGTGTTTTTGTGAGTGTTGTCATTACCGTATTGCTGATTTTGCCTCAGTAAAGGCTTTAAATGTTTCTTCTATCACTGTTAGGAACTAGTAATATACCAGTGAACAGTTAATACGTTGAAAAGAGCATCTGCTGTACTTGTATTTAAATACTTTGACCACCAGAGGTCGTCATTGGTCAAGGTTGCGCTTTGACTTGCAGCAAAAGTCCTAACAAATAACAACAAATGTCTGTTCCTGTATAGTTAGAGTTATAGAGTTGTTATATGTTGCTATAGTAAACATTTCTATCATATTATTTGTCGCAACCTTAATAGAGTCATATCATTCAGTTGGGATCTTCTCATTAATCTGTTACGGGTTTTCCACAGTCATTGCTTTATGTGTGTTGTGCATATGTGTGCAGTTTTGGGCCACAGTTGTGTCCATCCTCTAATGCTGCAATGTCGTCTTCATTTTATATTAATATATTTGTGTTTTTTTTCTAACTAAATGTATCGCAGGATTAGAGCAGTTCATTTTCATATGGAGAGCCACAGCTAAGCCGGAGACAGTGATCTGAGGGGAGGAGGGAGATGAGGCAGAGGGGAAAATAGATACGGTGCGGTGGAGGACGGGGGCAGGGAGGGAGGGAGGTGGATTTAGTGGGACTCAGACAGACAGCAGACCGGCTGTCCCAAGCTGCGCTGATCCTTCACTCTCCGGCACCAAAGCTGGAGTCCGCCTGCTGCCACCTGCCTCTCCGAGAATAACGCGGCGGCATCACTAAAACACACAGCAGATTATTATAGTATTTAAAATAATAATAATAATAAAACACACACACACACACAAAGCGAGGAGGCGAGGTCTCGTGCCGGATTTCTCGGGGGCATCCACTCCCCTTCCACTCGCGTCCTGTGGGAGGACGGACGGGCTGCGCGCAGGACGCACTTGGCGACCGGAGGTTTGTTGTCGTTACCGGGAGCAGAGCGCACAGCCAGCAGAGCAGAGCGGAGCAGAGCTGGTCCAGCTCTCCCTCAAACCGGGCTGTCCCCCCACCGCCCCCGCAGAGGAACCACTTGCATGGATGCACCATGGCCACGTTTGTCTGCAGGGTTCAGTTTTTAGATGACACCGATCCGTTCAACAGCACCAATTTCCCAGAGCCGACCAGACCGCCGCTGTACACCTTCAGAGAGGATATCCCCCTCATCAACCAGGTCGCAGGCGTCCACCGGCTCCTCAGAGCTCCACACAAGGTAGTAACCAGCTCGTGGAAGCATACATGCACGGAGAACAGAGCAATCTAACACAAAGAACTAAGATTACTGATGTTTCCAGTGGGTTTAAACGCACTTTCTTAAGAGTTTCCAGCAGAACCACCAGAGGCTGAAGTTTTGCACTTCAAGCCAATCAAACTTCCATAACCACCATTCAGAGGCTATTTTGAGAACACATGAAGGCACAACTGATTGGCTTTCCAGGCTAGGGAGTGAAACAAGGCTGCAAATGTTTGCCTGAAAGTCCAGAGAAACATGAAACATTTGCTTCACTTGTTTTGGATTAAACCTCCTGATTTAATCCTATGTGGGCACACATTTGCTGCGCTGAAAGTGCCACTGGGCAAAACGCTGGCCCACATCCAGCTCTGATAAATCTCAAATCTCACTTTTGACCTCTCTGTTGAGGGGAAATTAAAAAAAACAAAACAAAAAACATCTCTTTGTGAATCTCTAAAGTGAATAAACCTGCTGTATTTTCTGCCCCCTGCTTTGCATGTAGCAGTGACAGGTGGCTGCAAATGCACTGATGCAACTAGATATATCCTGAGTTGCATCGTTCATCTTGTGTCAGTCATGATGCCAAACAGCAATCCAAATCACAGATGATCACATTTAGTCAAAGTGTATGAAATGTGAAGGAAAGAGGTGTGAATTTCATCAGCAATTTAAAGCAACCCAGAGAAGAAAAAGCAACACATTCCATACCAACAAGGTTGACTCAGACACACAAACAGCTGCACACACCCATACAAGTGGAGCAGATACTATACGTGACCTTATTATTGTTATTTTTTTTTTACAGATACTCAACTTGAAAGTGTCAATTGAATAGAGAGTAAAAGTGAGGCACAGAATGAAAAAAGAAAAAGATAAATCTGCTGGCACACAGTCCTGACAGCCAACCAGCGTTGAACAGCAGAGTGGTTTTCCAAACCAGTAGATCTTCTGCTGCCCCATCTTTAAAAACCACAAAACAAATGAAAAATGGCCCGCAGCAGAGAAAAGCTTATGATTACAACCTATACACGGACAGATGGCGCAGCCTGCGTTCGTGTTTGCAATTTTGTTCACATCAGCAGGAAGGCAGCGCGCAATGGCAACTGGATATTGCGCTTAGATTATAGGGATGAAACGGAACGGTTGCAAATTTGCCCGCCAGACTGTCCAGATCTAAAAGTCGGTGCTTATAAAGGCTTGAGTGTTATTATATTATTGGAAAATGTCAGTTTTTGACTCTCTTTTTGCGTCATTTCTTAGTCTGTCTTTGTCAAAACGCTCTTTGACTCATCTTGTTTTAACCTCCTGTGCTCTTCTCTTAGAAAAGCCTGCTGTGTTATTATGTTGTGATGGCAGAGCTCTGTGTATATCTGGCTGGGCTGCATGTAAAGTATAGGTCACTTGTCCCAGAATTCCTGCGGCCGGGGCCTGGATCCCTGCGACACTTTGTTCTCCTCACTTTGGGTGCCGTGGTTTTCCTGACCTCGTCCACCATCTCCTCTTCCACCTCTCTGACCACGCACCAGTTTGTACACATAAACACACACACACACATAAGGTTAGAAGGGGCTGCCAGGGCTAAATCAGTGTGCTACTGGTCTGTGTGTCTGGGATGTGTCATTTTGTCCAAACAAAGAAGTTTCCTTTTGATTCTCACAGAGGAGGTCATCCTTTTCTCTTCTTCTTTTAAGCCTAAAGTGATCATAAAAGGTACAGCAAAGTTAATCATATTTGGTCAGAAGAGAAGTGCTACGCGTGCAGCTCAGTGCAAGAAGCTTCACCATCAGTCAAACAGCTACAGTTCTGCAGTGAAAAAGCCTCCAGTCCCTGAAAAAAAAAACAATAAAGAACGGACTTCACAGCTTCACTTTTATTTCATTACCAAAGGGCTCCCATTAAAGCAACACTGGAAGATTTAATGGCCGTGTAGAACACACCCTCCCTACGTTCTCTTCAAAGAGCACGCTCCTCTGCGGCTCGGATTTTGACACAAAAAAAAGTTCTTACAAACTTGTCTAAGTTACGTAAGGGTATCGTTAGCTGTCGATCCGCGCTGATCGCCAGCAGGCTGGGTGTTGTTTTAACATGGAAGTAATTACCCCTCCTCCCCCCATGTCCCCTCTATTTCTTCTCTGCTTTGCTCTTTAGGGAGAATTTGGTTAAATGAGTGCAAAGTATACTAGACATTAAGTGTTTCACTTGCCCGTCCTGGAGCCTCGAGCTGTGAAGAGCCTGTGGTTCCTTTTGGAGCCGCCGCTCAGCCACGTCCAGCATGATGTGTTTTGTTATGTTATTACTCCCGTTACCCAAACCAAGTGTTTTAGGAAAGAGACCCCGTTTGGAGGGCGAGCTGCTAACATACTGTGTTACGAAGGGATCGCTTCTTGCTGTCCAAGCAGTAAGTTGTATGATTGAGTCATTTGTGCAGATAAAGCAGAGCAGCAGAAGACAGCAGGCGGCTGAGGTGATGGTCTGTCCCCAAGATTCAAGAGTCAAGATTCAGGAACTTTATTGTCATATACATAGCAGAAAGACAGTGGTTGCCCTGAGATTCTTATTTTGCGAGTTCCCTTCAACACAACTGAATTAACAAATAAAATGAAAATAGTTAAAAACAAATTCTTTGTGCAAATGTTAGCATCTTGTGCAATACCGTCATATGTGAACAATACAATACTGTCATATGTGAACGGGCAAGAGGTATGTGCAAAATGTTGCTATTTGCAGATATTGCAGGTGAGTCAGTCATTTAGTAGCCTGATGGCCTGTGGATATGTTTTAGACAGACTGGTGGATTCTCAAGGAAGGGAGGGAAAGGTTCACTAAAGTGCTAAAAAGGATTACACAGACTTACTGACAGTTTAGGAAAAAACATTTTTTCTACAGTATTATACCTTATCGACTAAATTGACAGCCTTACATATTAGAATGAGCTTTTTCACAATTGTTTTAGCTTTTTTTTTTCTTTATAACTCTCTGTAATTTCAGGGTTTTCTTTGTCAAATTGTTACTTTTTCTCGTGGTGGCTGTGGATCAGTGGGTTGTCTTGCAAAGCTGGCAGTTGGATCCACATGCTGAAGTGTTCTAGGGCAAGACACTGAACCCTGAGCTGTTCCTGATGGCAGGCAGGCACCTTGCTTGGCAGCTCCATCAGCCTTAGAGCACTGCTAAGATAGAAAAGTGCTACGCTGTAAAGAAAACTGTGTAAAAATGTTGAACATTTAGAGACAGGGGCGCTAGAAATATTCTGTTAAAAGCTGTGAAATACTGTGACTGCAACTCTGTAAAATTACGATGTTTTTGCTGATTTAAATACAATGAAACTGTAATTTTACAGTCATACATTTTAAGAGAATGGATTACTATTAGAAAAACGCAATTTTTTGTTTTCATGTGGACACTGTGCAGTTTGGGTCTTTTTTGCAGTCAACATTTACATGAATACGTTTTCTTGAGACTAAACATTACCTAGAATTGAAAAAATAATAATATTTTAAAAAAAATATTCTACATTTTTCTTTAACATAACAGCAAATATACGTAA
The DNA here is from genome assembly GCF_022539595.1 of Amphiprion ocellaris. Taxonomy (NCBI): domain Eukaryota; kingdom Metazoa; phylum Chordata; class Actinopteri; family Pomacentridae; genus Amphiprion; species Amphiprion ocellaris. Next base: position 15,390,383 of record NC_072780.1, on the reverse strand, counting down.
AATAATTATATTTTTATTGATTTAAAAAAAAGACAAAGATACGATAATTTTATGGTCAAAGGTTCTAAAAAAAACCCATTAAAACTAAAAAAACAAAGATTTTTGATGTGGACATTATTTACATTTTGGCCTGTCCTTTTAGGGTTCACATGTAGATGAACACTTTTTTCACACTTTTTAAATCTATGATTAAATTAAAAAAAAAGGAAAAATCTGTAAAATAGTGTTAAATTGTTTAGTATATTACTGTTGAACACTGTTTAAAATGCGGTAATTTTTTACAGTGTAAACCATTTACCATTTCCACTGTCTGACGTGGAAGTTTGGTTGGAACAAAAAATGCTGAATAATGCGAGCAGATTGGCCTTAAGAAATGCTTTTGTCTTATTCCTACATTAAAAGCGGGGCAGTGGGACAGGCCATGATTAACCCCCACCCACTGTCTCCACCCCTCTGTGCTTCAGTCGGAGATTTACCAAATCTCACATGCACGAAACGTGAATAACAACACCATCAAACTTGGGTTTAATACCTGCTGGAACTGGGGATGAAGTCCACAGATTGTCCTTAAAGCATGATCTCTAAAATGTTTGTGTCTTTTCTTTTTTTGTGACTTTTTGAGCCATGCTAGCAGCCAAACGGCCTCTAGAGATAGCAGTGTGGTCGGGTTTATATTTACTTCCAACACAATGAATCCCTTTGCCTCTGCTGATCCCTTGACTTTTTCTCGTGTGTCATTTTGATGTTAACATTTGTGGTTATGAGTGAAATGTCTCTTCTAAAAATTCATGTCCCTCACGATGAACTATAATGACTTTGGTGACCTGAGCCTTCATGTTGCAACGTCATCAGGCCAGAAATGTCAATGCTTTAGTGTAAAATTTGCAAAAGTAGCTACATCCTCATCCGCCTGAACTCTACGTTTGTGTTCTAATTTGCAAATGTTTGCTTTGCATGCTAGACTAAGCCAGTGATAGCATTTAGCAGGAAGGGGAAGATTATTGTTTTCCTGAGCTTCTTCTGGAGAGACTCCTCTCTTTGTTATTGGTAGCATTTGTTCATTTGTAGTAGTTGGAAAAACTGTAGCTATAACAGCATTTTAATAATACAAAACAACTAGAATTGCAATTAGGGATGTGTCTGATGACTGTGTTTTCCTTGTGGATTAGCCACTGTATTTGGCACAGATGGATTAATGTTGTTGTGACAGAGTGAGGGGAATTTGGAGCGGTATCCAAAGTCACCTTGGTTCATTACGGTGTATGATTGCTTCTGGGTTGCTTTCTGCTTGAAAAATGAATGATTCTGACTTCTTAGATTCTCCTTTGCAATAATTCGGCCTTGGCAGTGTCCCCCTTCAACTTCGTGCCCTTGCGGACACACCCACCCTGGAACTCCTGTGCGCATGCTGCCTCTGAGCAGAGTAAATATAGCAAGGTTATATTTATGCTGTGAGTCCATCCGACAGTCCGTCTCTCTGTTTCCGACTAAAAGGAGGGACAGACAGAGAGCAGCAGCAGGTCTTGTGATCTGCGGTCTGAGCAGGCCAGAGAGTGTTGTCAAGCATTTTGAATGGATGGCCGAGTGTGTGTGTGTGTGTGTGTGTGTGTGTGTGTGTGTGTGTGTGTGTGTGTGTGTGTGTGTGTGTGTGTGTGTGTGTGTGTGTGTGTGTCAGGGGGCATTTGGCAGCACACCAGACCCCAAGCTAGGTTAAACCCACCAGTACCGCTGAGCCGCTAAATGCCAATGCATGAGTCTGATCTCATTTACCTATTCATACATGAGCAGCTTTAACAAGAAGCTGCAAAACTCCGAGCGGATTGTTGCAACATAATGATGTAAGTTGCTTTTTATGGCTTGTCCCTGGGATGGCTGCTCGCACCTGCTATCAACTTGTGACTGCACTCATAAACATCAGTGCCAGTGGTGTGCAGATATATTACTGTGCACCTGGTCTCAAACTCAGCAGGGTTTCCCATTACACAGCGGAGTGGGTCAATTTTGACGTAGGCTTCTCTCTGCAGAGTTCCCATAGATCACGGCATAGATGCAAGATTGATCTGTTCTCGAGATGTAGAACACACAATCAGCACATATCAGCCATGAGCATAAGTGTACATGTGTTGGTTATATATGTGGGCATAACTCAAACATACAGAGACTCAAAATAGGCTGAAACTTAATATTACACACAATTTAAGCAATATTCAAGTTTCACATTTCCCACAAATGGTATTTAAATGCACTGAAATCTGTCTTTCTTGCTCTGTGTTCCACTTTGGTTTCATGTTCTGCAGCCTTTATTTCCAGTTAATTCCTTTAGCTGGTTTGTAATGCAGAAAGCAAAGCCACACTGTGGATGGTTCTCGCTCTTTTCACAGACCACTTGTGTTCAAAGCCCTACCCTGTAACCTGGCTTTATTTTATAGGCTCAAATTGTTTTTAATAAGGGTGTGAAGCATAGATATGGAAAGGGGGCATTAGAAAAATTCAGCCCAGTGGCTACTGCCATTCTTGTGGGTGTTTTGTATGTGTACATCACACTGCAAAGGAAATTTCATATGCTGTTTCATCACTGACTTAGGTATAAATTCAAATTTTAACAGGGATACACTGATGCTGTGCTTCATTTTGTTCGGCTCAGTTAAATACGATGTCTTTTAGTTAGGGCTGGGACTTTAATTTAGATTAATTAATTACAACGAAAATGACGTGTTAAAAATAATAACGCAATTAATTGCAGCCTCCTCAGTTCCCTCATTTCTGGCACACCGGTAACTCTGATGAACACTCCAGCCCAGTAGGTGGCGGTAATGAACTTAAAGTCTGTTTGTGGCCATGAAGAAGAAGCACAGGAAGCACTGAGTGAAGTCAGGCACTGGCGAAGAGTAAAAGAAGAGGAGATTGAGCTTGGTGTGCAGAAAGTTTTCTTTTAAAAATCTTCCCGATGACAGCTTGGATAAAAGCCTGGTTGTGTGCAAATTGTACAACAAAGAGTTTTCTGATCACTGCGTCACTTCAAGCCGACGGTATCACCTCAATATAAAACATGTTGCTGTTAGCACCAGAGCTAACATTAGCTACGAGTCATGCTAACGGCTAACGGTGTAGCCATCCCACAATAGAACACTTTTCTAGACAGTGCTTGAGTTTACACAAAGTCTTAAAATGTTGAATAAAATCGCTATAATTGCACTTAGATTTGCAGTAATCTGTGAATGTAGCAGACAGATGAAAAATGCAGATAAATAGAAAGGAAACATTTTTGAGGCTCTGCCTCCTTGGAGGAGGAATAACCTAAACAACAAAAATATCTGTTTTAATAACAATTATAAACTTTTTTGTTTATGAAAAAATTACATAAAAATTGTTATTCTTATAAAAAGAACCATCAAAATTACACCATTTATCAGACCCAGAAAAGATGGAAACAGAATGAATCTCTGGATTTTCAACTTTCTGAAGCTCCTTGAACTACTTATGCTGATTTTATGTGCCATACAGTGGAAAAAAACCACTAAATTCAGGCTTTAAGTCATCAAAATCACTTTTTTCTATATGTCCCATTTTCCTTTTTTAAAATAAATTTTGAATTATAAACACGTATATCTATTCATTGATTCAACTGTCAACCACAATTTTATTTGAATTGAAAAACTTCACTTATTGTGTCAAATATCGCTATTTAACAAAACTGCAATTAATTGCAATTAATTAATTACAAAGCCTGTAATTAGATTAATTTTTAATCGCGTCCCACCACTACTTTTAATGCATTTCACATTCCTTTTGTGCATTAACACTTGTGTATTGAAACGATTTCTTTCTGTCTCCACGTAGCTCGATGACTGTGCACTTCAGCTCTCCCACAATGGAACCTATCTGGATCTGGAGTCTTCTCTGGCTGAGCAGAGGGACGAGCTGGAGGGCTTTCAGCAGGATGACACAGGGTGAGACAGAATTACATTTATACCCTTTATAGAAAACAGACCTATCTTCTTTGTCTCATGACCAATCAAAATATACCCTAATAAGACAAAATGATCAGCTCTGTTGCACTCCCTCACACACATATTTTCTGAGTTTCTTCATTCTTATAAAATGGGACAAATCACAAGCTGCTGGATGTGAATTTCTTGGAAGTACAAGTTCATGGAAAGTATGAAACACGGTGGAAATCAGGACAGATGTGCCCTGCCTGCAGCAGGAACAGCTCTTCCTTTGCTGTATTTTTTGTAATAATGCATATTCTGCTAATCTGTGTGGTGAAATTGCAAATGCAGTTAACACTAAGGTCAAATAATTAATTAATTTAAATTCGAAATGGCACTTTCAAACAGTGCAATGAACAGACTGCAGAGGCTGCATTTTAGGATCTACATAATGCACTGTGTCCAACAGGATTTATTTAGTTATTGTTTTTACTTTTAATTTAATTGTTTTATCTATTATACTATGTAATAAATATATGTCTCATCCTTAGGTAAAATTGTGATGGAGTCTCATGATCCATCACATTTTCATTCTGTTATACCATAAATACTGAACTGAAGCTTTTACAAAATACCAGACATTACAATATGTATTAGAAAAATTGCAATAGGATATTTTCCCCGAATTGTCCAGCTCTGGTTCACACACTAGTCAGCTTGCAAACGAAACAGCATGATTACTTTGTAATGTGAAACCTTTGCAGTCCCTCAAATCTCTCAGCAGTGTTGTAGTCTCTCTTCAGGTGAACAACTGAAATGCATATCTGCTACTAAAGCTGAAAATTGAGCTGAATATTAGACGATGGATGGTTAACCACTTTAGAGCTTGACACATTTTGTCTTTGGCTCGATTAGTAGAGTGCTGCTTAAACAATGTGATAATATACCTGTAGTCTTTAGTGATTTGCTGCTGACTTGCAGCCTGACTTATTATTCTGTGTCGGTATGTTAGTGCATTACAGTAAACTCTTCCTGGGTCGCCTGGAAATGTCACCATTATTTTCCTGGCAGCATTTTAGCTCCTCTATAGCTCTCTGCTGACTAAGAAATACTTTATTTTTTTGTATCATTAGTGGAAACTGTTTGCATTTCTTAGAAATGGCAGCTTTAAACACAGTGAGAGGCTAGCATATTAGCCACAGCTACTACAATTCAACAACTTGATAAAAGTTTATGACCTATATTGTTTCCAACAGTATGCTACTGTTACACTTGTCATGTCTTTAGTAACTACTACAGTTAGAGACACCAATTCTAGCTAGTTAATATAATTAGCCTTAGCAGGTTATTTTTCCATTCAGGTATATAACATTAATGCTTCCTAGCAAAAAAACTAATTTTACAATAAAATTATTGTAATTAACACAACAAATAACATTTAGTAATGCTTCAGAGTTAGCATAGTTGGCCTCGACAGCTTCACTTTGCTCTCTACCCTGAATGCTAACTAGCCACAAACTATTTAAATTACAAATCCATTCAGTTAGCTAACAGAACAAATCAAATTTACTGATATTCAGGAAATGTTACCTACATTTGTTTCCATAGTTTTGTTTTTGTGACATGACTAAAGCATTTCTGCTTTCAGGTATGTAACAATGCTAACTTGCAGGACAGCAAGTTAAATTAGGAAACCATACAATTAGCTAGAGACCAAATTAAGTGTAACAATGTTACAAAACAAGTTAGCCTACTACACCTAGCATTACCAACGGCATGATTGCTAGCTGTTTCTTTAACAAAGAGCCACTGTTGCTGTAAGTGTTGTAACTTTAGCTAATTAGCTGTATAGCAAACAGGGGAAGATCACAGCTTCAGAATGCACTTTGTTGTCAGCTGAAAGCCCTTCATATACACAAAGCACGGCCACACAGAGTGTACACCAAGGTGGCAGCTGTTAACTGGCTGCATATGCATGTGTGTGACAGTGTGTGTTTGTGGCGAGTTGTGGTATGTTGATCTGTTTGGGGCAGGGGGCGGATGCATGATAAGTGATGACTGACACACACAGCCGAGTTGTCCTCTGTGTCTGCTTGTGTGTGTGCTTGTTTCCATGTGTACATTTATTTGTTCGTCAGTATCCTTCCAGTGCACCTGGTGAGCCATGGGACAGATGATCGACAGGTGAATAGAGGTGTGTGTGCGTTTCTGAAGTGGCTGAGAGGTGGTGGAACTGGTTGGATTGGATGGGCTTGTCTGTTGTTCTGTCAAGCCTTTTACCAAGGTCATACTGAATTGACAGTCGGAAGTGAATCGCATGTTTGGCCTGGGTTTGACCCCTTCATGGCAAAGCATCACAAAGGTTGAGGATGGATACTTTCACTAAACCTGTCCTGCCTTTCCCACAGTTGGATGAGCACAATTTATATAGTGTCAAAAATGAATGAACCAATTTTCTACCTCACACCACATGTTTTATTTGTGCTTTCAACTCAGGTAGCGCCAACATCTTAACAGTATCTTAGAAACAAAGCATCAAGTTGTGGGTGTAAATTCTGTCCACTAGTTGCAACAGCCACATTCTTTATTTAGATAGCTGATAGTTACATCTTCACTTCTCCTATCTCACAATAATAAGTACAGCTTTGCCTTGATTGTATGTGTGACCAATACATATGCTGGTCAAATGTGAAATAGAATGTGTTTTTATAGCACACATATGTTTCAAGGTTATTTTTTCTAGTTTTTGCTGAAAAACTGAATCTGAAAACTGTTTTTTTTCCCTTTTACTGAAAATGATGAGCAGATTAGTATAAATGGATTTTCTCACAGAATTTATGTTCCCACACATCAAGAATGTGTTGTGATTCCAGCTTTGGCAAAACGCTGCTCACCACAGTTGACAGTAAACAAAGTCCTCTGGTGACAAGGATAGCTCAGCTTCCAAAGAAAGAAAGTGCAGAGAAAGTGGGAAGGAAAAGGCTGTACAGTGTGATGCACATTATTCTCCCTCTGAACCCTTTTCACCTTTGTAACATTCAAAATATAGTAGATAGAAGTCCGAAATATATTAGATAAGATAAGATTAACTAGATTGATCCGTCACTGGGAAAATTCACATATATGGACGATGGGGCTTAATTTGTGTCCCCCAGTTCTCTGACAAAACATGTTCGGAGTTGTTGCTTTGATTGTCATTCTCACACAGTAGATTATCAGACAACGAAGGAGAAATGAATCTGTTCTGTCAACATCTCAACAGATTGTGTTAACATTTTGCTCTATTTCCCAGCAAAGCTGATAGCAGAGGGATAAGATGCCAGCTGCTCTCTTGTTTGGGTGTGTGTTTTCTTTAGCACATGTTATCCATAATGTGTGTATGGGCTGTCAGAGCAGTGCTTTCCCTGCTTGGTTTGGATGGTATCAGTATGTTAGTGATTGAAGCCACTGATGAATACCAGATTGGAGGATAAGGGCCAGGGATAGGAGAGAGAGAGTTTAAGTTGCGCTCAAAACGCCATCATACTTCACCTTGATGTTTACGTGGACACAGTGTTTTCCCGCTGGAAATGCGGTGTGTATGAATGTGTTCCTTAGCATGATGGCATGTGGAGGTGTGTGTTTGTGTAAATGTGTGTTGTGTCTGCTGTGGTCATGCTGTCTGTCCTCAAGGCCCAGATGTATATCAGTATGGGGGTGCAAATTTAATGCAGGCCTGTGTTTGTCTGCATCATTCCCATCTTGTCAACTGTTTTGCTCTCGCTTCATAGTTTGTCTTCAGATCTCTTTTCTCGTGTCACAAGTAAATTTTAATTAGCTTTGGCTACGTGAAAATCTTCCTCAGCATCCAGACAACATCCTTTCCTAAAAATATTTGTGAACCAATAGTAATTCTGTTTTGTTTTGTTCTCTCTTAGTACCAGAGGGAAGAAGCATAGCGTTATTTTACGGACCCAGCTGACTGTCCGTGTGCACGCCTGCATCGGTGAGTACAGTCTGACATGTTTATGTGTGTTAACGCACGTTTCTTCCTGGATGCACACACGTACCACGCACAGTCAAACACATCAGCGAGTCTGAGAACACACTGTACCACATGTTCAGATGGTCGTCCTGGGATTTACAAGTTATGCATGTCAGACCTGAGACCTCCCACTCAGAAGCAGAGTTGATTAGTGTGTGAAATTTTTCTCAATTTAATCTAGTACTTTCATCACGTCAATAATTGCGTTAAATGTGTGATGGGAGCTTTCACATGTTGAAAGAGACAAGTGGCTGTCAAAGGATGTCTGTATGTAAGTGTGATCACAGTTCGACTCTGTTGCTACCTTCTGCTGAAGTCTTCACTGTGAGATGCGCTTCACTCTTCTCAGTTTGTTGTGGTGAAGAGGAGGAAGGACGAAAAGACAGAAGGAGGAAAGACTGACAATCACTGAACGCTAGTGGGTGGGAAAAAAAGGAGATGACAGCACATAATCAAAAATATGTCCTGATAAGAGAGGGAGAAAGAGAGATTTACAAGGGGAAGGGTGGAATTATATGAGATTGAGTCGAAGGGCAGCATGGTGTTACGCACAGAGACAACTAATCTTTTTTGTCATAGTGTTATAACATGTCTTTATCTCTGTTCGAAGGCCATGTTGGATAAACATCTAAATTGTTTTATGATGAGAATGCAAAAAACAAAATCATTCATGTAGGCCTCGCACGTTAGTGAAATCATGATCACATCAGCCAAGAGAATCATGTTGACACACATGTATCACGCCGCTATTGTCACCCCTTGACGCCTATTGTCGCGGATTCGCATCATACTACTTTTATTCAGACTGCAGCCGAGATAGCGTATCCATTCCCCCAATGCTGGTTTCATATATAAATATTCAATACGTACATCAGAACATTTTGCAAGCGCTGGTTTCTCGTAGTACTGGTCGGAATGGGACCTAATTATTATATATCTGTTATTATTATCTACACTTATTTTAGCATCAGCTGGAAAGCAAAAACACACAAAAAAGTTTTTTAATTTAATTGTAAATAAATTCAGGTGTCAAGGGGTTAAAAATAAGAATTTTTCATTTTAACTTAACTTAGCCGATGTAACCGAACATAAGCTCCAAGCACTCCAGACTCTAGACTGTCAAACTGTCGGTGCAACAGTTGGTTCCAGAAGAAATATCTCAGTAAAGACAATTGGATTGCCATGACATTTAGTTCAGAAATTTCCGCTCCCCAAATGATGTATCCTAGAGACTGTGACCACCTGACCTTTCTTCTAGTACACACATTGATTCCCTCCTGAGAATCATTTATTAAGATTTTCATCCTCTCATGGTCATTTGACATTGTAACAGAATACTTACCGACATTTTGCCCGTGTGGATGTACACTACCAGTCAAAAAATTTAGACACATTTTCTCATTCATTTGAATGAGAAAATGGACTGGTAGTGTATGCAGGTAGATGACTTTCTCAGTAGGTGTACCCTAGCTAGCTAACTGAGCGACTGACTCATATTCTCTCGCAGTATTTACTAGACTGTGTTTTTGAGTTCGTCATGTGTGACAGCTGTACTTAAATTGACTGTTTGATTAGATTTTCTCACTGTTTAATTTCTGCAATAATGAGAGGAGATGCTATTAACTAGTTTTTTCCCCTCTTTGGCAGCAGCTTTAGGAGCTTTTGCAAACTCCTGCAAATTAAGCTGGGCTAACCAATTACTTGTAATTGCACTTGAAAACAATTGCTAGCTGAGAAACATTAAGACTGCAAACAACACTTATTGTAACCCTATGCAGAATACTGTAGCTGTACTTGTCTCTCCAGTCAAACTAAATATATTAACACAAGTGCTACCCTCACCAAAGATGTTCTTAGTCAACTAGTAGTCATTTGTAAAAGCTGTTATAAAGATTCTGAATATGTCAGGAAGACCAGCATGGAGAGTGTCAGAACATTTTTTAAATAAGCCTAGTTGCACATATTTGTTTAGGTTGTGTACCATTATAGCATGATGCCAAGAAGCTGATGCTAAGCTACTTACAAGTTTCAAATGATAAGCTAAGTTTAAAGTCTGTGAATTATAGGCAGATGTTGGCAGAGTTTCTACCAGTCTGGCAGTCTCTACAGTTACAATGGCGCAGCTTGGCTGGAAACAGATGGTTGGAAAGCTCATAAGTGATATTTAACATTGGAGGTTCAACCAAATCAACAACATTAGCCCAGTTTTGGGTCCCTAACGCACAGCCGACGATCACCTCGACCCTTTTTAGGGTGTGTATAAGAGCCTGTTGAAAGAGTATATAATAACTGCAGGGACCAGTCATGTACACAATGTCTGTTCTTGTCTCATTGTAGAGTTTTTCTTCCTTTTGACCAACTTCCCAATGAAAATGTTCTATATTTTTGTATTTTTTTAAAAAATAAGATTATGTTTTGGGTTTTTCTGCCTTTATTGAAGGACAGCTGAAGACAGATACAAGAGGTGAGGCAGCAGAGAAGGGGGAGTGACATGCAGCAAATCCATGCCATGGGTTGGGAATCAAATCCATGGTGGCTGTGGTTAAGATTTGTGAACAAAGTACATGGCAGATTAGCGTTGTAGTTTCCATATCCATCAGTATACAAGGGTCCTCTGGGCTTCGAGTGACTTCATTTTCACCACTAAAGTGTGCATGTACATGAAGCTTTGAGAGTAAATGTTCATATTCTCCATTTTGCAGTGACATAGTGGATAACTCTGCATGGCCTTTATGTAAAAGGAGCACCAACTGTGTTTGTGCTGGAAAAATAAAATGGGCCTTTTTGATTTGACTTATGGAACACATGCATGATGTACGTACATATCTATTGAACATAACTAGAGGGAACAGCAATGTTACATGTATGCTTCCGCAAGGGAGTATAATCCCAGTGTATGACTCCCTTCACTGACTAATGTTTGTTGAACTAATAAGGAGCAGCCCTACTGAACACATAATTGTCCATTAACGAAATATAACAATTCAGTATTCATTCTCTTCAGAGTAGCAGGGAACTGTTAGCATGATTTATTCTGTTCATTCTGTTTATATGCTAGAATTAAGTCTTATAATGTAGGGAAAACCCAGTTAAAACCATCCCACTCTTTTTTACTTTCTGTGCTTGGGGTGTGTGCTTCTCACTGCTTTCCTCCATGACTTGTCTGCATGGTCAACATTCTCCATGCCAGTGATAGCAGCGCTAATTCTGGATCTGAGGATCGGTGCCTCTGATTGGCTGAGAATGTGATGAGGTGGAAGGTCGCTCTGAGTGGAGCTCAGCGTGTTAAAGAGAGAAAACGTGCACATACTGAAACAGAATCTGTTATTGTATTTATGGTGCATTTCTCTCTCTCTCTCTCTCTCTTTTTTTAACAAAACTAAACTTGCATTATTACAGTGCAAAGATTTAAGAAAAATTCAAAGTAGTTTAGTGAATTTTAATAACAGTTGTTTCCAAACTATTATCACACCAATCTCATGTCAGTAACAAGTTTTGCTACATTTGATATAGATGACTTAAGAGATAATTTTGCAAAAAATCACTTTTGCTGTTATTTGCTATATTTTGCATTGCCTATTGTGTCTACTGTTTCTAGACCTCCTGAACTTGCACTATATTCCCCACCTTTAGTGGATTACGATGAACATATGGCTCCTGTCGGCTCTAAACTGAGGGCTCTCTTAAGTCCCTGGGTCGGGGGTGTTTGAAACAGACGTGCTCTGCTTTGAAATGGATGAGAACCGACCTGGGTCTGCAGCCACCTGCTGCAAATGGACATATATTGCATACATACTCACATGAACATGCTACCTTTTTATCATCATACTCTAATGAAAGGAGTGTGAAGTGGTGTAAGCTAAATCTTTCTCTCACGCCCATAGACACGTTATACACACACCCCCCACACACATACACAAACTCTTAGGAGGAATCTTCCCATGGGTTGAAAACCCAGTGCTGAGCTAAATTTGCTTTTCCTTTTCTTCATAAAAACAGCCTTTTATTAGCAAAAGAGAGAAAAAAATGCATCATCACCAAATAAGATTTCCTTTTGAAGGGCATGAGTGACTTTTGACCAGTGCCAAGGCATGATGATAGAGTTTGCTCTCTATATTGACTGCGATCCAGATTTCATGAACCATGGCACAGATGCTGGGCGGAAACCAGCTCTTTATTGCAGTTGATATCCCAAAGTGACAGTGTGTAATTCTGCTGAATTAAACGGACATATAATCAGATAGCTACGGCAAGTCAGAGTGATCCATTAACTTTAGAGATCTACGGATCGTCTCCCTCTCAGAGTTGCTTCAGCTGTCCACCCATCTACCAGTTTAATGTCCACTAATCCTCCTGGGGCTTGACCTTCAAATCGCATGAGTAGTGGTCAGCATACTATCAACCAAATGAAAAGTCTGTCACATTCAAAGATGCACATTGCTTAGAGAATTAAGAGTCTGTGACTCACAAGTAGTTGGGCAGTGTAGTAGGATTGTGTGATTTGTCAAAGGGTGTGGATTCTTTAATATGTTTCCTGGTTAAAAACCAGGAAAGAATCAATTCCTTTCAGATTTCTCTAATCTGACAGCCTTCATCAGCTTTCAGGTTTGATTGACAAAGATCAGGATTTCATAGTATTAAGGTCAAATCATTGGGTTTGCAACCTTCTTCAATCATCTATTGATCTTCTTTCCAGGCCACAGTGTTGAGAAAAAGAGTCTGTGAAATACAGCTTTCCTGGGCATTTCTTGGCAACGTGGTGGAAAGATGAAATTACATGCAGGCTTGCCAACTTTGGATTAAGGAAACTCTGTGATGCGTGTATGAGTGAGTGAGGGTGTGACAATGTTTGGAGTTAATGAGTTTTTCTGTTGCATATGAAAAGGGAAAAGGAGGACATATTGGCATGGTCAGCAAAGCAGAGACTGACTGCTGGTGTAAGCATTACTCTGCACGGAGTGTCTGCTCTGTTGAGGCCCTTGTGGCACTTTAATGATCCATGTGTTCTCAACACTCTGTGTCTGAACCCCACCGGGAAATCAGGTTGTTTCCTCTTGTCTTACGCAGGTGTCCTGATTGCCTTCAGCTTTAAGCTAACAAAGTGTGAACTTCATCAGTTTTCTTATCTATATCTATAAGTCTCTTCTATTTGTTCTTTTGTCTTTCAGTATCCTCTTCTGTGCCCTTTCACCCAAACTCCTTCTCTCTGTTGAGCCACCCCACAGTCCCATCAGCGTGCCAATCAGAGTCCCTTGTTTAGGGGTTAATTTTAGCTGTCTCTGTTGCAGTAGAGTTGTTGTGGTTCATGGGTGACGGGTGCCGAGAGGTGGTTCAGGGGTGGGGGTGAAGTGAAGGTGTTATCTTTAGAAAGTGTTGACAGCACAGAAACATGTGAGGGAGGCAGCACAGCGCTGAACCTGTACTCGCTATATGTGAGTGTTAGAGGAAGCATGAGGGGCAAACAGGGTTGACTGAGGAAGATCAAGAAGAACTAGAAGATATTAAAGCTGATAAGCAGTATGAAAGGATATGAACTTTACCTTTTGTTGTATTATTGGATGTTTTTCTTAAGACTGTACTAAGCAAGAGTTTTATGCAAGAAGACTGAAAGTCTAACTCAGCTAACAGCATCAGTGACACCTCATTACATCCCTCAGCATGAAGAAGAACTATTATCATTGTATGATGTAAATTAGTTTGTTGTTATGTGGCCATGTGACGTGTTGAAGGCTGTCATAGAGTGGGGAATAGTGGACTCCAACACAGAGAGGGCATTTACAAAGAAAGGAATTAAAACTGTCAAAATTTTGACATTTTATATGAACTGTTGCTGTTTGCTGTTTATGTTGAGCTTCTTTGTGCACCTCGCACAATAGTGATTCACATGGATGGCATCCTGTGTGGAAAAGAGGGAAGCTGTCAGAACTGATTTAGTCTTACTAATTGGTAGAGGTATGAAAACAAGAAAATGTGGCTACATTCGCAGAACTGTGTTATGAGCAGGTCAGATGAAATAACACCCAACTACATAATACATATTGCTTCACACAAGCATTATCTCTGCACAAAACAATATGTTGTCAAAACATATTAATATTACTACCAGGCGGACCAATTGTAGTTACTTTTCTGGACAGAAGCACGTCAAGGTACAGGATATAGGTGTAGGCATAAATTCAACCAGCAGTAGAAGTGTCTTCTCCTACTGGTGAACAAATGCAGTAGTTTTGATGTAGTGATGTTAGGACTTCAGGGAAACTTTCAGGCAATAAAAATATAAAATTCAGCTACCAAAACTGAAAAACAAAGAAACTATTAAAGGACAAGGAAGTGGTAGCAGTGTTTCACAATGGTCCAACATATGGTAGTATAGGTAGCCTGCTGGTAAATTAAGCAGCATTGCATTCAGTTTGAGAAACAGCCACAGAGTGAATCAGCTGTAGATCCATTATAAGCATTTTCTAATGTTGCTGGTGAAGTTAAAAATGCAGTCATTTATTAGCTGTTTACACTGACAGCAGATTAGTTTTATCATAAACAATTTTAGCACATCTAAAATTTACAAATCTAACAAATCTATTTTTAAACACAATTAGTTTCTATTAAGTCTATTAATGCTCTGTCTTACTGATGGCGATAAGCTTTGCCTTGGGAGTCCATATTTATGAGTCATGGCACTGTCACTTGTGTAAAAAAAAAAAGAAAAAAGCAAGCATGAACATAATTCGCACATTTGATGACATTATCTTAAGAATTCCTAATGTGAAAAATTGGAAGACTGACCTGAAGTTAAAGGTATAATGTCCAAAATGCAGCAGGGATGTGCTCAGTAAAGGATACAACCACATGTAAAGCTGTACCGCCTAAGTATAAACTGTAATTTTGTCATTTGTACAGTGATTAAACTGCACATCACTTAACAGAATGTTTCTAGATTCCCAGAGCTTTAGCTTCCCATGTGGCCTCATTTCCCAGCCTTTTCTGCAGCAATTCAAGTGATCAAATGTAGAGAGGGTATGCTATCTGACAGGTAAAGCTCCCTGTAATGAGTTGTGCAGCAGGTGAAACAAAAGAGTCGGAGCGTAGAACAAAAGACCTTGCATGTGTTTTGGAGCCTGTTCAAATCCTTTGACACTGAGCTCTGGAATTTAGCCCTTTCTCCAAAAAATTTGGCATCTTTACTCTTGGATTTCTTCGCCCCAATTATCCGTCTCTAGTCACCCCCTGCCGTATTGTAAAGGAGAGGCTGAGGTGGAGTGAAGTTTGATTTGCTTTGATTTTCACTGGTCATGGTGTTACATAACATATCAGCAGATTGTCAGAAACTTCAAGCCAAAGAGTGCATTGCATGTTTGTTTTCCTGCCTGTTCATCACAGGCTCCACAATTCCCAAAACACACTGCTTCTGTTTCATTCATTTCTGTTTCAGTTGTATGGTTTTTCCTGCTTTGACTCGATAAACAAGCGAAAACAGGATTTTTGGGGAGTGTATTTAAATGCTGTAAAGAGCGATTTTGAGGATTTGATGGAATCAGTGAGAGTTAAACAAATAGAAATCTTTGTAAATATGAGCTTACTGACACGGTGGTCTCGAGTGATAAAGGAGTACCCACTGCTCGATGTACCTATACTGAGCGTGACCGTTGTCTGACCTTGAGATGCTGCAGTAAGAGATGACTACAGCTGGTTGTAACAGCAATTTACTGTGTTGTGCTCCCCCTGCTGTGGGAGATAAGGCCTGGTAATGGCGTGGTGTGACAGGGAGATAATGCTCTGTAATGGGTAAGCTGGGAGGGAGCAGGACATCTGTGGCTGGGCAGTCGTCAAAGTCCAGGCACATTATATGGTTTTGCTGGCATTCTGTCACTTAAATATCTGTGCTGTCCTTTTGCCAACATGCTCTAACTACTTTTTAATCTGCCATTATTTTTATTTACTCCACTCTACGTTGTCCATTTGTCCTCATTTATGTTTCCCAACACCTCCTCACTGGTTTGATTCAGCGTCCACTCTTGTTGCTTAACCCCTGCATTTCTGTCTTTTCCCGGCCTGCATGCTGTGTTCTCTAAATCTATATTTACTCAGCTTAGCTTCATATACTCTTCGTGACTGTTCTGATAGACACCTGTGGCTTTGGCTCAAGGAGATGGGCCTTATGATCCTTGTGGTGACTTCTGAGTCAACAAGGATATTTTGCAATGCTTATGAATTGTTTGCATGGCGTTTGACGAATTTAGACCTGTCAGTTTGTTTAATCTCGCATAGCCATGATACCTTCCACGCAGATGTGTTTTTCTGTGTCCTTATGTTGCTCTTACTGTCTCAGGATTGCTTAAAATCAACAGTTATACTTTCAGAATTCACTCTCATTTCGTCTGCGTTTCATAGAGGGAAAGAAGGAATGAGAAAATCGCTCACATAGTTTCCCTTCTACCCTCACCAGCAGCTGAGACCTGAAGAGTGCCCACATGAGTCATGCTTTAGTTACTGCTGTGGGAGATGGGGAGATGGGCTTATGAGGCATCAGGGAGGGAGGTGTAAAACTGCAGTGGAAGTGTTGAAATAACTTTAGAGCAGTAGCTTTTACAATTGTCTCAAACTGTAAATAACAGGCGGTCTGGACTTTTATTTACCGTTTAGTGGTAGATCATGTTGATTTCTAAAAACGGGATCTCTGAAGCAGCTGCATGTACGGGTATAGATGCAGACAGAAGGAGAACTGCTCTAAACAAAGCTGCTTCTTTGTCGCTAATTCCAGCTATACATATTCCACTGTTTACACTCATCTGTCAGGCGCAATATACAAGAAAGCTCTGGTTATTTATAGCTTTTAATGGCTTTGCTGTGTGATCTAGTTATACTTTCCAGCTGTTTGTCTCTTTAACCACTCTATTGATCCGTTGCTGTGGTGTGGTGGGTCCTGTCTGCAAGTTGCAGCGCTGTGCTTTCTGTGGATGTGGCAGGGTTTTCCCAGGGCTCTAGTTATGCTGACAAACTTGAGAAGCCCAACTGTTGCTCTGTGGCACAACGTACTGCTGTTTGGGGTTTGCTTTCCCAAGCCTCAGTGGGCTTACTGGAAGAAAGTAAGAAATATATCACTACGTGTGTGTATGTGTGACACTCGGCTGAGTGTTACGTCTGGGCTTGTTCATATATGCACCCGAGTGTGCCTGCACAGACCTCTGGCTGGTCTGTTTTAATCATTTTGAAGCTATTACATAATGCAATAAAACATTACAATTACCACAAGTTAAACATCCAGAACTCTGGAGAATCTGCGGGCTTGGCATCTTTTGCTACCGTGGGGTTTTAGGGATGATGGTTTTAGGGGATGTGTGGAAAGAGATGGAGCGAGGGGATGATTTCCAGGGAAATGGTGAATCACTTAGGGAAGGAAACACAAGGGAAAAACAAAGCAAGGAGGAAATGCACCTGCCAGACAGAACAGAAGCAGCGGTCCGGCAGCCCTGAAATGTTATGTCATAGCTCACTGATCTGCTGACTTACAGGTGAGGAGAGAGAAGGAAGAGAAAAGTAATGCCAAGGTAGCAGTGATACCTTCTCTAAGTTCAACATACACTGTGGTTTTCCTGTTCAGCTTAATGTAGTGATTAATTCGGCTGGATTGACTTTGCTTTTAACCCTCCCCCTACTGTTTGTACTTATATCCTGTACCAGTCGTGTCCCAACACAGATGTGCTTTCTGCAGCATTATGCAGGATTTTCACAGCCGTTTTTCGGCAGGTTGCAAACTCTCTTCGTCGCTATCACTCACATACACACACACACACACACACACACACACACACACACACACACACACACACACACACACACACACACACACACACACACACACACCCTACTTACTTGATGCACCATCTAGTGTCATCTCCACCGTCAGTCGCTGAAACTCTAGGCTAAGAAAGACAGCCACTCCTAAGAGAACTTAAGGCCTCTTCTCTGTATGTAAATCTACCTAACTGTGCTCTAACACCTTTACACAGTAGCTTTTGTCATATATCATTGTGTAATTGTTAGGGACACACACACACCAGTGCGGTGCACAACATGCACACACACAAGGGAGGAGTATAATAACAGGCAAGCGTGGTATGAGTCAGAGCAAGATTTTCACTCAGTTAATCCACTCAGTAAGCAGCCCATATCCTCCTGTATCCTCTCTGTTTACTCGATCTGACTGTTGTCAGGTTTCACCCTCTGTTTTTAACGTGTTTGTCTTTCTCACTCTCTCTGGGTCCTCACACTTATTTGTCCGGCTTCCTTTTACTTCCAGACAATTTATGCATATGACTGTTTTAAAGAATAGAAGGTATTCTAGACATTTAACCCCCCAATTAAATGATAATTTGGCTTTCTGGCATTATTACTTAGCATTCTATAACCATCAGTGCTCATAGTAAGGGGGGGAGCTACCAAAACTGAGAGCACAAAGCTATACAAAGCTCGCATTTGATTTAATCTCTTTGCTTGTCTGCAGTCTTATTTCTGACTCACTCCATCATTGCACATGCCCAGTGAGTTCAGTCAATTAACAATGACAGCAACATTGAGCGTGAGAAGTGAGAGAGAGAGAAAGCGAATGCGTAAGTGAGACGGAATAACAAAGGGTGGGGGAAGAGCGAGGGAAAACACTGGGCACTTGTTTCACACGTGCACATTTGTATGTGGGATTGAACACCGCAGTATTTCCCACAATCAGCTTTTGTGCCTTGTCGTAAAAAAAAAATCAGGTTACACTTTATAAGAATGCACTATTTCAGATAAAACGCAGCTACAGAGCAACTAACTGACATCATGTCAATTGCATGCAACAGTGGGACTAAAGTTGAAAGAAAGGAGTTTAGTGTTGAACAGTTTAACAGTTAAACAGCAGTGTTTTCTGACAGAAGAACTGGGATGTATTATTGGAAAATATGGGGTTAAATAGGAGCAAGATTGGCAATGACATTATTAGAAAAAGACAGCATTATTACAAAGTTGTCTTATTTGTGTATGTACTTTTGAAACTTTCTTTGCACAAAGCTTTAGTTTTTGCAACAACACTGTTAGATAAGAGCCAGGATTGGCACAAAGAGGAACTACATCCACGTGTAAAAATACAATGCATATTATGAGTATTAATGAGTTTTTGCTCTTCCTGTGTGTACAGTCTACTAATGGTGTCCTGCATGTGTGAATATAGGGCAGTATCGAGCCGCCTGTTGGTCTCAGACGTGTTATTTCCTAGCTCGGTATATTTTTGTTTGTCTTGTAACTATTTATGTGTGACAGTATTTGGGCTAATTCGGAGGTACAGGGGGTGGGGTGGGGGGGGGCATGTGAGGGGCACAGGGCACATTCTGGTCTTGCACTGAACAGGGATGAACTGTATTTGCAAGTGTGTGTGTGTATTTTTATGTGCTTGCATGTGTTTATGTGGTAGTTTCCTGCCTGAAGACATCTGTTTTTGAGCTTCTTTCACAGCTGATGTCCTTCATCACGGTTGAAGGTTGCGGTCTGGAGAGCTTTTACAGTGTGTGTATAGGATTGTATATATGTTGGAGTGTTGTTTGCAGTGTCTTCCTGTGTATTGGTTTTTTTATTTATTTATTTATTTATTACCAGGGATAGGTTTATGGGAATCATTTGAGATTGTTTATTTTAATCACAATTGTTTCCATACACGGTGCATTTGCATTGAGGCTTTTGCTGCATTGCATCTACTTGTGGATGTGTGAACACACTGTGTATGTGTGTGTTATTGTTGAGCCTAGTCACTGTCTTGGTTTGTTGGTATTCTTTCTTACACTTTGGACGTCTCACTCTCCCTTCCCGTCTTTTCCTCTCTCTCTCAGCAACAAACACAAACCCTGGGCTCATGGGGCCTCCATCGTCATCTGTACCATCAGCAGTCTCCAGTACTCAAACTGGAGGCCAAGACCAACAGACAAAAAATAGACAGTCGCAAAATAACCGAGTTGTCCTCAGCAATCTGACCTTTGCTGTCTGCCAACTTTTCCTTTTCATTTCACATGACATGAAACTGAAATCATGCATTATTATCCAAATATGAGCTTATGGCAGATTGATGGAGTATTTATTCTTTCATGCCACTCCACAGATGTGTGCTTACATGGAGAAACTACCACCCAACTATGAATTTTGCACATGCGCAATGAAACAAAATGCGAGAATCGTGCAGGAGCTCAAAACAAGCTTAGAACTTTGTGTCCAACAACCATAACTGGCATTAATCTTGAATTTAGTCTTATTTTCACCATATGATGTAACACCCGTAACACGTCCTTGACTGAATGTAGAATCTACATGGTAGCCCACACAAATTGCACTGCATGACCTGAACAAAGATTGAACTCAGTATCTAGGTTTGTTACAGTACGCTTGATACCCAATGCTCCTATATTTAGCGTCGTACCAGCACAGAGTGGGAAAGACTTCCTGCGATTAACTCAGGCTCTCCGGCGTGCCATTACACCTCATCCTCATCTCACTTCTTTATTTTAGATCCCACTGAAGACCCAGTTTAAAAGCCAACTGACTGATTGGTCCAGACAGCCGTGTGGGGGCTTTTTTAAGGGGTGCAACGAAATCCTCCAGAAACACGAGTCAGCGGTTATAACTGGGCTTAAATGCAGGACTACCAGCTGTGCCCCGCCCCTCTCTAGCCTGACCAACAGGCAGTTGTACCATCATGAAAAATATTACCTTTGATTGACCTCAGCGCATGCTTATCTGTAAATATCCTAATAAACTGAAGTAATTCCCCCTGGTCAAAGCGCCTACAGTAGAACAAGTTCATGTGTATTCTGTGGGTGGAGAGGTTACATTTTTAACTGTAGTGCTGAGCTCTGAACCAGCATCTAGTGGTTATGGTGGGAGCTGTGTCTTAGGATTTCTTTGCAATGGCTTCAACACGCTACTTTATCATAGTTTCTGTGAATAATTACTTCATAGTTTTTCAGTCAGTTGTACATTTATTTTTCCTGATTTTTGACCATTTGAGGAAATTGGAAGCAAAGTCAGAAGACAACACTGACAATATTATCACCTTAGTTGTTGATACAAGAAAAGCTTGTAAGCATACGGTTGTAAGCATGCAATCCATCCAGACATGAACAAGCATTCTTTTGCAGTTGTGTTTCTGACTGGTGAATATACACCGAACTAAATAATACTGATCATCTCATTACAATACAATGTTCTGCTGAGAAAAGCCTCGATTCCTGGCATTCATGTGGATGTTACTTTGACACGTCCCGCCCACCTCAACAATGTTGCAAACCAAGCACACAGCTCTGTAGCAACAATGTTCTTGACAGCAGCAGCATCTCGCAGCAGGACAGAGCACCCTGCCACATCTGCAAAAATGCTCAAAACTGGAGGAACACGAGAAAGAGCCAAGGAGACGACCTGACCACCTGACCATCAAACTCTTCATTTCCTAATCTCAGTGAGCATCCATAGGATGCACAAAAGCATGATCAATTCAAGCTCAAAGGATTCACTGCCAACATCCCATTCAAACCACTGTTTTAAACTAGGTTGCCTTTAAGGAACATCTGCTGAGCTAGCTGCCTATTGTTAAGTCTGAGGATTAAGCATAGTAGTAGTAGATTGTTGATGCCCTTTGCTAAGGCCACCGAAGCAGAATTAGACTGCAGTCACATGTGGGCTCTCTAATTATGCACTTGGTGCAACAAGTGCAACAAAATACCGTGCGGTTCTGAGTGTAATTGCTGTGGATTAGGCCTTGTGTAGCCTGAGTTGGCCTGCGTGTTTTTCTGTTTGGAGATGTGTAGATGGTGCAGTAAATGTTGAGGGATTATTCAAAGCTGATGGGTCAGAGCACTAATCTCATTATGGGAGGAAGAGAAGGAGGGATCTGACCAATCCTGAGCAACTTAGTAGACAGCCTGGGCACCGGGGGAATCCCTGTTTCACTGCAGATGACACACCCACACACATATGCACACATGGGATAGTTCACATACAGGCTCTCCCATTGCATTATCTACCGTAATCTAAAATAATTGCATAGGGTTACTTAATTTACTATTCGCAAAGTCATTCCATGGGGCATTTTAATTCATTTTTCAGCTTTAGAATGTAGTTTTTCTTGGAGAACTTTGCACATGAATGATAAACAAACAGAAGAACTGGAGACAGTAGAAAAAATGATATCTTTTCATATCAGTTTGGCCCTCATTTGTGGTTTAGAATGTCTTAAATCCTTTTTAGGATGTCATAAACCATATACTGTAAATCAAACTTCAAGAGTAACTTGACTACAATAAAAAAGTTATTCCTTCCATGAACCCAATTGCAGTGATAGCCCAACATACTAGGAGAGGTTCCTATAGACAATATAGTTATGGAGGATATGCACGTGGTTCAGCGTTTGTCGCCTTTGAGAATTGTTTAACATAATTAAGGGCAGATGGAAGAAAGAGTTTCATCCCTATCATATTAAATGAAAAACAGACGTGACTACATCATAAGAAAGTGGAAATAATTAATTTTGCTGGTGGACTTTCCCCTTACAGTCAGAAAATTAAGATTTAATATGGAACATGGAGTTAAGTGACTCGTTAAGGCCGACATGTTGCAGTGCATGTGAGGTCATGGTGAAACAGTGTGGACAAGAACTGTGAGTCCTCCAAAACAAAACAGTAAAACTCCAAGCAATCCTATAAATGACATGTGCCTTTCTGCTTTTTCTTCATCTGCCTGTCTGCACTCAACAAACACAGGGACTGGCTTAAAAATGGGCGCCCACACACACACACACACACACACACACACACACACTACACAAGCACACACATGCACAAGCCGCAATGACACATCACAATGTTTTAGCTTTTCTGGTGACAATAACAAAACGGGAGGACCAGGAAAAAGGAGAATGGCCACTAAAAGACACGTGGACAGACAAACCTTCTCCTCAGAAAGCATCGTTTTTCTGTTGCTCTCCTTCCTTTTCACCTTTTCCTACGTCTGTCTTTTATACCAGTGAAGGACATCCAAATTAGATGTGTTATCTTTATAGTTTTATGTTTTACTATTTCATTTTATTCTTTGTTAAAGAGATGCAGGCACTGAAACAGTGTTGTTTGGCCAAGATGGCTGAAAGTGAGAGTGATTTGTGTTTGAATTGTTTCCAGCTTGTTTCAGCAGTGTTAAGACAGCTGGAGCCCCTTGTGCCAATAGGAAAATGGTCTCCTGATTATTTAGCATGTCAAACTTTATTGACTCTGGAGTAGAAGGGTTAATTATGTTGACAAGACTTTGTTAGCAGTGATCAGGTGATTAAAGGGGATCGCTATGACAACATTAATGCTGTAATAGGTTTGTAGTGTGAAGGTGTTGTTTCACCTGCGCACTTAGAAAAACATCTGAAACACCAACTGGAGAGTTCTTTGAGTGTTTTGGTGTAAAGAAAATCTGTGACAGACTTGATTTGACTTTGGAAACAAAATGACCTTACAGCTACTTTCACATCTGCTGCATCAAAAGCAGCAGACCAGAATGAATGAGGCCAAGTTTAAGCCCTATCTCGGCTGCTGACATGCTCCTGATGCACAGCAGACGTTCGGTAAAGGTTACTCTGACAGCCACACTCACGGCATGATGAAGAACACAAACGTTGCATGTGACCTCGTGGATGAATCATGACACTCATGGGCCAGGTGGAGCGTTTTGTACACTATTAAGTGGCCGCTTGATTTCCAGGGAAACCTAGAGAAACGAAAACCAGGAAATCAGACCAAACTGGCTATTTGATAGCAATTTGAGCTGAGCCATGCATTAAACTTCTTATGTGCGAATGTTCTTTTCTCTTTCCACCCTTTTAACATATTATTTGCAATTTTTTTTTGGGCTGAGTTTTACACACTTTTTCCCACGCATTCAGCGTTGCATGCCAGCTGCCCTTAGTGCTTGTCGTTGGGGGATTTGATGACCTTCTATTACTCGATTATCTCTACTGTACCGACTATCACAGATGTATTTCATGAATGCTACTGCGGATCTCTCAGAAACGGTCCTGCAGATGGAGAGACAGACAGGCCTGTAATTCTTCGTCTGTGTGTGGAATGATAATGATTTTGACCCTGGCCTTGGGTAGCCTTGCCTAGCTTAGCAACGTTTACCACTGTGCTCCAGACAGCAGGACAGACTGGATGGCTCCATGGTCAGGCTTGCCCACGCCCGGACCCACATCAGTAGGTGTCCACCCTGTCCCTCCCTGCCCTCCTGTCAGTACCCTTTTACCCAGCCCCCCAACTCCTGAGGGACCGTAGGATTTGTCATCAACATGCAAACTCTGGAATTACACTGGTTCCCAAACCCCCTGCTGACACACATTTGAGTGCACAACTGTTCATATGCACAAATGGCCAGTATGGACACCCAGTTACACAGACTTTGAGCTTAATGCAGAGCACTTAGGGAAATTATTTCTGTGTCTGATCATTATGGTGGTAGTGTATGCTATTAAAGTACAAATAATTGTATATACGGGGGTAAAGAACGGATGAACAAAAAAGTATATCATTTTTGTAAACCAATAGCATAAAACACACTCTCAAAAATGTTCGCCGATTAGAAGCAACTTCTTTATTACATATCACATTTGTCACCAACACATTACGCTATGAGATGCTATGCAGACTTATCGGAGACCAACAAACCTCAAAAGAAAAAGATAATGTAAGTTTTTTTTGCAATGCATTCTTAACCAAATGGAAATCCACATCAAAATATATAAATGTGTGAATATTGTAGACACTTTTTTCCAGAGAAATATATTTTTGTGTTATTATAATGTGCCTGTGCAGGAGAAAATGTATATAAGAACACTGTGCAATTTCACAGAAATTTTTCTGTAAACATTTGTATTTCTTCTAGAAGGAGAAAATGACTATATCTGTGCACTGTGTGCTGCTCTTTTACTTTTCTTGCACTGTTTCTTCTATCTATGTATCTATCTATCTATCTATCTATGTATCTATCTATCTATCTATCTATCTATCTATCTATCTATCTATCTATCTATCTATCTATCTATCTATCTATCTATCTATCTATCTATCTATCTATCTATCTATCTATCTATCTATCTATCTATCTATCTATCTATCTACGATTTATAAGGTCAAAGTGAAGCTTTTGAAAGCCCTGAAGGATTATCAAAGAAGTGCAGTAATGATGTCTTTGTGTTCAAGGATAGAAATAATAGGGTGAATATCAGTGTTATGGTATATGAGCTTGCAGTCGTTGGTTCTGAGTAGTTTCCGTGTCGTGACCTGAATACCTCAACATTGAAGCCCAGCCAACAGCTCATTAACATTCCAATTCAACTCTAATCACCGCTGCAACGTGTGCGTGTGAGTGTGTCCGTGCATGTGTTTGTTTGTGTGTGTGAGAGAGTGTGTGTGTTATTCTGTGAGTGAGGACGCGGTCAAAGAGTGCGATGAAATGCCTGCCTCAGGTGATGAGAGCCGTGTGGTGTGATTGGTTCCATCAACTCGCAGCACATCTAATGCTATTGTGCAACCTTTGCACAGCTGAAACTCATTTTGCTTACAAGTTTTATTGATCCACTCATATGTATAAAAATTAAAAGGACTGGTGAGAGACGAAAGGTGTGCGGGGGAGTAAACAAGACATCGACATTGCGTCAGAGTAGTTTTTCTCATGTTATTTGAAAACACTACTGTTATGATTTTTTCATATGTTGCCTTGTTGCAGCCTTGATACACTATTTGTTCATTTACATACAAATAACCACTGTATGTGTCTCTCTCTCTGTGCAGAAAGACTGTATAACTCCAATGGACGTGACTTGAGAAGGGCACTGTTCTCTCTAAAGCAGATTTTTCAGGTAACACACGCACATGCACACACACACACACACACACACACACACACACACACACACACACACACACACACACACACACACACACACACACACACATACACATATTTCACATGCAATTACTGTCAGTTTGTTGTTGCAGAATACAGTTGGTTATTGTGGCCACTGTG
Organism: Amphiprion ocellaris; assembly: GCF_022539595.1. Classification (NCBI taxonomy): domain Eukaryota; kingdom Metazoa; phylum Chordata; class Actinopteri; family Pomacentridae; genus Amphiprion; species Amphiprion ocellaris. Next base: position 15,364,352 of record NC_072780.1, on the reverse strand, counting down.
ATGACAGGATCTCCATCAACGTGGCATTTCTCTCTCTCTATGTGTGTAGGTCTGCGTGTGTGGGTGTTTGCATTCATGTGTCTGTGTGTGTGTGTGTGTGTGTGTGTGTGAATCTTTTATTTTAAGATAAGAGGAGTCAGCCACTTCAGAAAACAAGGACTTTTTTCAGGGGTGCAAACACACAAAAAGACAATGCTGCAGCAAATAAAGTAGCTATATGAGAACTGTTTGTGCAAAATTTCTCCAAGGTTCTGTGCTTGTTTTATACCATTTGTCAAGCAGATGGCATCTGAATTCAGAGCTTAGACAGTGCGCCTAAATGTCAGCATTAGCTCAGGAGTGCTTTGCATTTGTGCAGTCATCTACAATAAGTGTGTACATCATCCTTTTAGTTTTTCTCTTGCTACAAGATGGGATATAATAAAAGCAACAAATTGTGAAAGTGCACTTTCAAGGGGAGAGTCTGGCCTGTGTACTGACTTTAATCCTAATCACGCACATTACTGACATCATGTGGTAGCAAAAGAAAATGCAACTTCAGGAAGTACAATGCATTAAATTAAGCTTATTATATACTGTCTCTGTGTTTCTTTGTTTTACTGCAGGATGACAAAGACCTGGTGCATGAGTTTGTGATGGCCGAGGGTCTGACATGTCTCATCAAGGTGGGAGCAGAAGCTGACCAGAACTACCAGAACTACATATTAAGAGGTATAGTTCTTCTAATTCTTTGATAGCTATAATCAGATATAGTATTAATATTTCACTCACTTTATATACTGTATATTTATAACAGAGATAAAGCGAAGAAAAAATAATACCTCTAGCTGCTAATTATTCATAAAATGGAACAAATGTGTTTTATGTAATTTATTATTACTTTTATATATACATATAAGCCAATAATACAGCAGAATTAAGCTGTGTGCATGTGTATGATAGTTATTGTTGCAAGACACAAAATGCATGTAGTAAAAATATTTTTCCCCCCAAAATTGGACAAGTTTAGATTAGAAGTGCAGAAATGCAAAAAAAAAAAAAAAAAGTGTACGTGAGACCAGATTGTTCCATGTCGTGTCAGTCAGACAAACTGTCTTGTAAGAACCAAACTATATTTATTTTCTTTCACTGCATTGGTTTTGGCTTTCTGCATCTGAGCAGTTACTGTAGTTGTAGTTCATTCATTGTGTTCCTTCATTTTGGTTCTGTCTGAGGTAGTGCAGCTCTGTTTCTACAACATTATCCACTACACTGGTGGTGGAGTCGCTCCTCACTCTTCATTTTATGTTGCTTTCCCTTTCTCTCTCTTTCTGGCTAAATCTTTTTTTTCTTTACTGGAATGTGAAAATTCTTTGAGCTTTTAAGATTGACATACTGCCCTGTATTTAGCACATGTGTTCCTGAAGTGTTTGACCACACATCAAAACACAACAAAAGTGAGTGATTTCAGCTGCCTGGATAATACATGAAACCATTACAATAATATTTACTATGATAATAACACTAAACTTAGTACATTTAATAAAAATAGGATTGAATTCTAACAATATGTGAGGCAGTATAGGAAAAAGATTCCATAACAGTGGACAATGGGCACTTTTGAGGTGATATTATGCTGCTTTATTGAGCGATTATTGTTTACCAGCCATTCTGTTGGTTTTTGGTTCTCTGTTTTGTCAAAATACTTTTTATTTGCTACAATTTCAAAATGCTGTAATCTGGAAAAACATGAACATTCAATATTCACACAAACAGATGTGCTGTCCATCGTTTCCACCAGTGAAAAATATACTCAGAGGTTCCCAGAGAGATTATTGCTCTTTTTTTACACTTAAACAAGCGCACACATGCATTCCTTTCTAGACCTTTTCATAACTCCCCCACTCCAAACATGTGCCAACAGTAATCATTTCATGGGTGGCATAATTATAGTGTTTTTTTTTTACTATTAATTGGATAATGACTTGCTATTTGCAGCCACATGATAAATCTTACAACAGTTGTCAGAGGATTTGTGGCCCCCCGAACAAAACATCTCACTGAAACTTATAAACCTATTAGCAGTGCCACACCAATAAAAACACTGTCGGCTTTATAGCTTTAAATTTCTATAATAACACATCTGAATTCACAAGCTTATTTGTGAGGTGTGAAAACAAAGCTGACATGAGTGACTGTATGCGGCGATGACACAAGCCTTCAAATATGCATTTATTAGTTGAAATGTACGTGTGTGTGGTATTCTTTGGAGCACATTTGATGATTATTGTAGAAGTTACTTTCAAAGTAAAGATAAAACAAAGTACCAACACAGTCAAAGTACATTCTTAGGATCCAGGAGCAGCAGAGAATTAAATACTTCCTGAACAGCAGACTGACAATTACATTATTAAAGTCAATGATAAGCAAATCAGTAGTCTCTAAGGGTGTGTTCACACTTGACAGGTTTGGTTTAATTAAAATGACTTTGGTGCATTTGCTCTGGTAGTGTGGTTTGTTTGAAGGAGTGCAAATGCTGAAAGTGAACTCTGGTGCAGTTTAACTAAAATATGAAGGCAGCACAGGTACCAAGGACATAGAAAAGAACCAAAAACAGGATGTTTGTACTCAAGCATACCTCAACCTTCTCATCAAAGCCGCTACGTTGCCCGTTATAGTCTGGTACAGGCGTCAGAACTGCTGTCTTCTTGCAATAGAGGAACTCCTAGCACTGTTTTGATTCCGTTATACATTTTATGTGGTCTTCATGAGTTCTCAGCTTCAGCAACCACCTTCATCCCAGCACACTAGATTGTTCCATTGCAAAAATGTATGTCATGAAAGCTGTCCTGTCAGATTACAAACTTATCTGTATGTCTTTTATATTTATCTTTTATGTGTACGTTTAATGTTAAAAATGGCAGTGTCCATAATAAGTAAACCAGAGCTGCTTTGGTCCAGACCAAGAGAACCAAACTACAAGTGTGAATACACATTTATGAGAGATTACAGTCCAGAGGAGCCCTGATTGATTAGGCTAATCAAAGGAACCTTGATGGAAACTGGGGCTGATGTTAGTGTTTGGGTTGCTGGCTTGGTCTTGGTTATTCTCAACTGTAGACTGTTTAGTCCACTTTGATCCCTGTCTGTTCCTCATGTTTCGGCCAGTGCCTTACATTGTAACTTGCCATTTATGGTATTTAAAGTAGAAACAAATTAAAAAGCGTAATTAAATTATAGTCCAACATTTCAAATTAGTCATTTACCTCTGAGCAACATATGATAGCTGCAACAGAAACCTCCTTAACATTCTGCAGTGACTCACAAATGTTTCTTTATTGCATTCACTCTCGACAATCTATTTTATCTATTTGTTACGATTTGTCTGCATAAACTTAAAGGAGCAACGTTTCTGTCCTCTTGCTCACAGAAACTCAGATCCAACATGTGGTAAAATAAGTTATGAGATTCACTTTCACTGCAACTCTTAGTTTAGGTGTAATATGATCTGTGTTGTGCTTTGATTTACAGCAACAGATGAAAACTACAACGGAGGCCAAGGCCACATGTTAGTTTACTCATATCAGAGTAGTTTGGTTTAAGTATCATTCGACAAGGGGGAAATGTAAATGAAAGGTGAAAGTAAGAATCATTTCTTAATAATAAAATTCAGTGCTTTCATGATTTCCTAATTAACTGTTTGTAATTACTTGTTCATTAACATGTATGCAGGCTGATTTATGAAAACATTAACAGTGAGTGTAAAGGTTGTTTGGTTCAAGTATAGCATGGTTTGTATATACGTGGTAGGAAAGGAAAAAGACACCTGTCAGCCAGTGTGCACATAAAACAAATGCTAGCACTGTGATGACAATTACCGTAAGAAAGAGTACCACTTAGGCTCAAAAACAAGACTATATATCTGCTCTGCTCTGATCTTTGTGTTTTTGTTACATGGGAGCAAACCTTTAGTCTCTGATGCCTTTCCCTGTTAATTATAGCTACTGTGCTGCACACAGTTGCTATTTGGTGCTTTTTTTTCCTTTTTTTTTTACTCTAAGTGCTGAATCATCTGTCTATATTTATTCTGTCTCTCAAACTTTTTGTTTCTTTCTGTCTCCACCCCCTTCCTCAGCTCTGGGGCAGATCATGCTGTATGTAGATGGGATGAACGGTGTCATTGGCCACCCTGAGACAATCCAGTGGCTCTACACTCTTGTTGGCTCAAAGGTATAGCTGAATATGCTTTGTAAAGCAGCAACCTCAACACACACACACACACACACACACACACACACACACACACACACACACACACACACACACACACACACACACACACACACACACACACAACAAGCAGGCTATCATTGACTCTGAACTAACCATCCATCGTTTGCAGATCATTATTTTTAGCCTTTATCTAAAGAAACACACATGCAAACACATCTGCTACTGATTGTATTCTCTGGTCTAACTTGGGGGTGTTGTCTATTGTTAGTTTTGTGGTGTTTTCATTTTGTTCTTCTTTGAAGGTTTGCTTCTGCTTTAGACATTTGGAAATGTCAGTCTAGATTTCAGTGCCTAGTACAGCTTGCACTTCTCTATCGAACTTGTTTTATTTCAGTATGCTCAAATAATAGCATACATGCAGCAAATACACTCCCTATGTCTTGTATTAAACTTGTTGGTGAATTAAATTCACATTGAACTGTTTTGACTAAAGCACACATACCATACAATGTACAGGCTCTAAAGGGAGGTCATTGTTTGTACACATACACAGTCGTGTTCCCGTCATTTCAGAGGACAATACATTGACTTAGATTAATTTTCTGGAGACCTACCCTTCCCCTAACCATAATCACTACTTACTTGACAGTAATCCTTAGGCTAAAATTAACCCAAATCTAACCGTACCCGAACTTTAAACCAAGTCTTCACCCTGAAATTTTATGATTTACATTATGGGGCTTGTCACTAAAAAGGGAGGCCAGTCCCCACAATGTGACTGTGTAAACAGATTTATGTCCCAACAACATGAGACTCTCTCTTCTTGGTTCCCCTTACTGCTAAATGTGTCTCATATGCATTTTAAATGTTGAATCCTGACACACAAAATAAACAAAGCTACAATACATGCACAGAGATATATTACCAACTCTAAGTTTCCAAAACGTGACCAGAGGAACAAAACATATCTATGCTTTGTGTACATTTGTTTGTATTTCTCCTGTAGTTCCGTCTGGTGGTAAAAACAGCCCTGAAGCTGCTGTTGGTGTTTGTGGAGTACTCTGAGTCCAACGCCTCACTGCTGATACAAGCCATCACCTCTGTAGACACCAAGAGAGGTACAAATAGCTCAGCGTGCCGCCAACTGCTGAAGGGCTTGTTCACATTATTTATTTTGTTTGCCTAATTAATAGTTTGGTTTTATGCGTAGGCTGATGTATAGAGATAGTTTGCTTGGATAGTAATTAATGTTTTCACTTTTGAACTGATTTATTGATTTTAACGCACTGATTTCCAGGCTGCAAGCCATGGTCCAATGCTATGGAGATTTTGCATGAGAAGGATGGAGTGGACACAGAACTGCTGGTCTATGCCATGACCCTCATCAATAAGGTACCATACCTTTAGCTTCTATAGACTGAATGCTTCTATACTTGTACGAAATGCTGGATACAGGAGAATATACCTCTAATGTGACTATGGACACCAGTCATTTTCATTTCATTTTTTCGATTTTTTTCTGTTGTTTTGTTATTACTTTCTTCATTAATTCACAAGATATTATGTTTAATACTAAGTTTAATGGTGCTACTTCGGGGGGTTTCCACCTTAGCCAAAATTGCAGCAAGGAATTTATCCATCAAAGTATTTAAAGTTAAGGATCTTGAACCTTGGTTACACCTAGATGACCTACCTGTCTTCTTTCTTTTTGCAGACACTTTCAGCGCTGCCTGACCAGGATTCCTTCTATGATATGGTGGATGTTCTGGAGGAACAAGGCATGGAGACAGTTTCCCAAAGACACCTGGGTCGGAAAGGCACTGATCTTGACTTGGTCGAGCAGCTCAACATCTATGAGGTTTGAGACGCACACAAACAAAATACTGAACATGTTAAAAGATGAAGAAGAGCTGCTTATGTCTTGTGAATATGATGGACTCCATACAGCATTTTTTGTGTATTTGCTCAACACTAAAATTCTTCACACTTTATCATCTCTTCCACCAGATGACCCTACGCCATGAAGATGGCGATGACGACAGCCATCCTCCACCAATGGGACGCCGGGACCGCCGGAGAGCCAGCCTCGGTGGTGGGGACAAAAAGCATGGCCTGGAGAGGAGGCGAAGCCGCCGGGCTTCTCTTGGACGATCTGGTCAAGCCTCCCCCTGCAGCCCTGCATCCCCGCAGAGGGCCGGCTTCCAGCCTTTCAGTGGACACAGAGCTGAGGACGCAAGCGAGAGGTCAGCTACTGAGTTATAGGATGGTTAATGAGTTGGTTTCAGGTGTAACGAATGATTGTGCTGACCATTGTGTAGTCAGCCCTTTTTAGGTATGTTAACTGAGCTTAGAAAAGAAGTTCTGACTTCTCTTTTGCCACTGTCTGCTCCAGAGCACTGTCAGGTTGCCTTCCATCCATGTAAGTTCAAATATCCCCCAGAAAAAGGTCAGCTGCTGACCTCTTTAACCTCTTTGCTCCTCACATACATGCTGTAACAGCTACTAGTGTGTCCCCGCCACTCACAGCGTGGGTTTTTCCTCTGCAACAGAACACTACTGCAGACTTCTGCTTAGCTGAAAGAAATAAAATAGTCCTCAGCAGTGGCACATGCTTTGAAGGTTTGCTTGTAATTCTAATACAAGCGTACATGTTATTAAACCAGCACAGGCTTATTTCAGTGCTGTGAACACACACTAAATGGGGAATTTGGATTGGACCGTAGCTGTCAACCTCAGGTAAAGCTTTCATGTCTCAACTCTTCATATTCAGTCTTGATGTCATTTTACCAAATCACATTAGGATCCATTCTTCAGATACTGTTTAAATGTTACACATGAATCTTGAAAAATAAGTAAAAATCTGGATAAACATGCAAGAATCTGTTTGCAGCAGATTTTTTCAATGAGTAACAGTAATTCATATCCAAGACTGCGTCCTGCTTCACACTATGCATGCACACGTAGAAAAACAAACACAACTTTTATTGGCCATCCCATTCGTCACACACACACACATGGTGGTCTGGTCTCGTGAAGCGACACCTGGCAGCACACGTCGACTCAACTGCAACCACGCTCATCTGGTTTCATTAGACAACACAGTTTGGTGACACTGATTGCAAGTCAGTTTTTTATACTCCTTTTAGCACTCCTTCAACACCCTCCCCCCTCATCATCATATTTTGTCTTTATGTGCATGTACAGTTACCTAACAGGAGGCATGCAGTCTGTATTCAGAACTTACCATTTATCCTTCTTCATTTATGTCTCGTCTCTATCCCTTTGTTTTTCTAACACAGACTGATAGATGTCAAGTCCTTGTTTGTTGTCTTTGAGTGTCATATTGTTTGTGTACTTTTGTAGTGCATCTGTAAACATTATTTCCAATCCCATCTAACTCCCCATCTTTTCCTTTCCTCTGTCCCATCACTTTATTTCTCCGGAGATTTCTGTTTGCATGCTATTCATATGTATCGCATCATCTCTCCCTCAATCCTTCCCTTAAACGTTTCACCCATCTGTGCATTCATCATTCCCCCAACCTCCGTAGAGAGGAGGAATGTGAGGTTGGCATAGAGGAGGAAGAAGAGGAAGAGGAGACTCCTGTGACTGAGTCTGATTCGGATGAGCAGGAGGGGGCTAATCAGACCACCCCCAGGTATTTTAGGACATGGTGGAAACATGGAAATTGAATAATGTCCTGTAGTCTTCTTATATATCTTGAGGCTCCATGTAAAGCCTATTAAATGATTGTTTGTCACTGTTTTGTGTTGAACATCTGGTTGGTTTGATCTTGTGGCCTATGTATCTGGTAGTTATTACTATCAATGCAACCCTCTGTAGCCCTGTTTAAGTGCTACATTGTATTACGTCTCTGCCCAGCTATGCTTTCATCCACTTATTCCTCTCAATCCATTCCTCTGTTCGTAGCCCGGCTCGACCTCTTCCACCCATTGTTCACAGAACAACCCTTCAGTCCATCACCATCACCTCCAGAAAGGAGCATATAAAAGAGGACGAGCAGAGGAATCGGACAGAACCACCTCCAGCACCCGCCTCCTCCCCCTCTACCCCCACCTCCTCCTCCTCCTCCCCTCTCAGCCCCCCGGCACAACCTTCCCTGCTGGCCACGCTGCTGGCCAGGAAAAGGTCTACCGTCACTGTCCCAGCAACCACAGAGGTCAGTCCGCCCATGCGCGGCAGCTCCCGTCCCTCCCCCGACCGCCTGCCCTACCTGCCCCACTCGCCCTTCCACCTCTTCTCATACGATCTCGAGGAAGAGCCGTCACCCTCGGCTCCAGCTAAACCCACCGAGGAACCACCCAAAACGACGTCTCCCAGGTCAGACGGACCCACGGCTCCAAGAAGCTTCTTCTATTATCTCTTCGACGTTTCACTTTTACTTTTCCAATTTCCACCTCTGTTTCTGACTTTTATCTTCGCACCAGCCTGGATCTCTTTGCACCACTTTTGTTCTTCATCACCTGCTCTTTTCACCAGTTCTTTTCAGTTCTTTGACCTCACCAGTTTCTCACCTTGAGTCTGTCAATGCTTTTATTATCACCTATCATTCCCTCACACATCTTTTCTCAGTTCTGCCTCTGCGTCGACAATTCACATCAGTTTGCAGCCCCCACTTTGTTTCCCAGTATCATGACTTTTCCCCTCTTTCCAAGAACAGCACAAGCACCGTAGTGTTTGCACTGATGCCTTTTTTAACTCTTCACTTGTAACTTCTGTGTAGTCTCTCCTTATGTTTGATGCTTGATCCTTTTTAAAAACATGCATTTTCTTTTACTCACATTTTTTATCCACTATCCATTTTGATTTTATGAGTATGGTACTGTTGTGTTTGATTTTTCTCATCCTGGATACGACTGGATTTCCACAAAACACCTGACCTACACATAGTTATGACAATACCACAGTTTACAGTTTCATAAATATTTATGCATGCTCAAGCTCAATTTCAGCTATAATTAAGAATGATGTGATGCTAAAATGCTTAAAAATAGTCTACACACTTTTGCTTTGACAGGACCTTTGTAATTTTTTCACTCCGTACTATTTTATATTTGGTACGAGAACCTTATTCCAATATAGATAGCTGCTGCCTGCTCTGGCTAAATGACTTGTCATGGTAAATACCGTATATTTTAGCAAAAGGTCTTTTCAGATTCATAGATGACCTTAAGTGAGGACACCTTTCCTGGACTTTTCCAGAGGTTTACTAGAAGAAACATCACAGCAGTTACTAATTAGGGTCACTGAAGTGTTGCACCAACAGCGTTCCTGTTATGCAACAAGGTATCACGCTCGCTTCTCGCCACAAATTTTGTCCTGACTAGTCAGTCATTGGAGTGTTGTGTAACCAGGCAGCCGGAGAAATCACTGTCCCCCAGTTTCTCACGCTTTTTTCTCCCATAGGAATGGAGGTCTCGTGTCCTACTCCTCTCTCAGCACTCCAAACACACCTACCAGCCCAAGGTGAGGCGATTTGGCAACAACATGTTTTCACACATGCATGAAAGCGTCCTTAAAATACACACTCCCTATGGTGCATATCATATGTGCACGTTTAGCCTCAGCAGCAGACCCCTGTTCCCTGCACTTTCTGTCTCACTGTCCCCATCAAGTAAAGGCTAAAAAAAATCCCCCCAAATCTTTGAAAATACACACTCCTGTAGTGTAAACAGTCTCACATACAAGTACATATTCATGTGTGTTTGCACGGACAAACTTGCACAAACTCGCTTGTGTAGCAAATATTGACTGTGTGCAGCCTTGTGGTGCCCTCATAGTGATGACATACTCAAGTGAATGTGATCTCAGCTCTCTGGTTCCTGAGTGACTAAGCTCATTCTATTTTCTCCACAGAGGGCAGTCATTTAGACATAAATTATGGTGTGTTCCATATATACTTTAACATATAGACTCTCTTCACATGCAAGGGGGCATGTGTTGTTTTATAGCTATTTTAGCTGTTTATTACAATGATGCAGCATATTAAAATAGTGCAGATGAAACGACAGAGATGCACTATTTGTAGAACATAATCAGATCATTTTTTTTACCAGGCAAGATATCAGTAAATATTAAAAAGAAAAACATCTTGTAAGAAATCAGAGAAACTGTTTCTCTTCTCTCTCTGATCTTCCCCTTCAGACCTGCTTTGGGAGGTCTTCTATCGTCGTCGTACCGACAACACCAGGAATCACTGGCAGCCGAGCGAGAGCGCCGTCGTGTGGAGAGAGAGGAGAGACTGCAGAAGATAGAAAGAGAGGAGAGGAACAAGCACAGGTGAGGCATCACTAGTTGTGTTTTTTCAAAGCACAGTAAGCAGTTTGACATAAGAGAAAAGTTATTAATTTTTCCATAAAGAGACATATTTTATAAAATAATAAAAAGTAAAGCATCAGAGGCTGACATACCCTGATTTATAGTCTGCATAAAAACTGACAAAAACTGACAACAGCCAACTCTTTCAGATGCAACACGCCCATTATGACGTCAGCAGGAGTTATTAAAAGATCCCTTATTATACATTTAGTTTTTTTCCTCTCTCCTTCAGTGTGCTATGTAGCTTTTTGTGCATGTAAAAGGTCTGCAAACTTACAAAGCCTACACTAAAAATAATTATTTTCTCCCATTGAAAACACTTTTCCTCACTTGCCTGAAAATCCACACTTGTAGTCCAGGCTTTTCTTCCATTACCTACTTATGGCACCATGTAAAACTTTGGCATAACACCAACCCTGGGACTAATTTGGCACATCCTCAGACAAAAAATACTGCCTTGCAGCACATCATTATTACCTGACTAGAGACATCCCAGTTGTCATAGATTTGGGGTTACTGTGCTAACTAACTAACCCTGCCACACATTTGTCTGGCCAACTGACCGATCAGAGCCAACTGGGCTTTTTAGGACGAAGGCTTCAAAGAGACAGGAATTAAAACTGAATGCTTTTAGACAAAATGTGAGAAAAGATGTGGTAGTAATGTATAGTATGAAAAGCATAATGTGATTTTTGACTATTAAAGCATGTAAATATATTCTAATACAGGCCATTATATATCCATTAACAGCTTCTAGTCTTTATACAAAACTGAGATAGTAGATGGCTTTAGCTTGATATTTACTACAGAGACATACAGCTGTATTGATCCTGTCACCCCAGTCTCAGCAATACAGCAAATAATTCAGAAAATACCAAATTATTCCTTTGAGGAAATCTGAGTTGTTTCAGTTGCAGTGTGCAAAATGACCACACAATTTAGAAGAGATACAAAAGAATATACTGATAATAATGTATAAATAATATCATAAACAGAGTTAATGTCAATATTGATATTGCAAGGGATAAAATTAAACCTAAACAACAACACATACATTAAAGAAAAAATACAGAGAAAGAAACTGTAATTATTTCAAAATAATTACAGAAACAAAAGTTTTAACGGTGAAAAATATGAATCACAATGTTATGATTTTAAGTATGTCAGTGTAACAATATGAAAGAGGAGTTGTCGTAATGAGCTAGAATATACAATTATGGGTTACACAAGTTGCGTGCTTGATGTGCAACATTTTATATTCACACTGGCAGGCCTACTGAGAACCACAGTGATGTAAAGTTTGATTATTGTCTTTTAAAATTCTCTGTTTGCGTGTCTCTCACAGCCGTGACTATGTGGATAAAATGGAAGAGGCCAGGCTTGCGCGGGAGGAGAGGTACGTGTGTGCACTGAATCAAAACAACACAGAACAGTTGAACCCGCTGGGAATATGTTAGAGCTGGTGGTTTGGGAAGCTTGGTAATAGTGTAATTGTTTTCAGGTTAAAAAGGTGCCCTTTGCTGCCAGAGGCTGCAGGGATACTGAACTGATTTTCTTTGCTCTGTCTGCCTGTTTTCTCCTCTCTTAAGGAGCTGTATTTTAAATACTGTACACTGCCAAAGGCCTGATTGTTTTGGCTGTATGCTGTGATAAAATCTGATTCCTGGTTTTGTCAAGCTTTTCCTATTGCAAGCACGCACACATACACAACCACACTCTTCAGTCAAGCATGTGTACACACACGAGAAGGATTTTCATAAGACCAATAAGTCTGTGTTTGTGTGTAGATGGGAATCACAGGAAGCAAAAGATTCACCCAAGAGGGTATGTGAGGTCACGATCATATTTAGGACCGAACATACTCGACGCAACTATACATATATATGTATATATATATGTATGTGTGTGTGTGTGTGTGAGAGTGTGTGTGTATATATATGTGTGTATATATATGTGTGTGTGTATATATATATATATATATATATATATATATATATATATATATATATATATATATATATATAAGGGCTGATGAGAATATTTCTAAGTATGGGAAGCTTCTTCTTACTACTCCTCTTCCCTCTTCTCCTTCTATAGACAGTCTTTTCCATATGCTGATGCTTTTCCATTCAGCTCAAACATGTAGTACCCTCAACTTAACTTAAGCACACTTGATATAATACTACTGTGTCTAAAAGTTAGAACAAAAACAAACAGATGAAAGGAAGACCGACTAAGATTGGATTCAACAACAAGCCTGAAACTGCGAAAAAGCTAGAGATGAGATGCTGAGTTTACAAGAAGAAGATGTATCCTCAGGATCACTTAGATGTATTTATGGTGTGTTTGGGTGTCATGGTTACCCCGGCTAACCTCCCTGTGGAGCACATCTGCCTGCCAAAGACAGCACAGTAACACCTGGTCAAAAAGGTCTTGATGGCTTCAACAGACAACAAAAATGATTATAGGACGTTACTGCAGCTAGAGAATGAAATGCATAAATGCTTGGTTCGGTAAATCTTTCAAGCAGCATTTTTACATTTAAACGCACACAGACGAAAACTATTTGACTACAATGCAAAAGTAAGAGGGTGAAAATCCATCCATTATCTATGCATCGCTTAATCCTATTTAGGGTCACGGGGGGCTGGAGTCTATCCCAGCTGACTTAGGGCGAAGGCAGGTTACACTCTGAACAGGTCACCAGTCTATCACAGGCCCCTAGATTTCATGAAATCTGATAATATATAACTGTACTGTTTGACTGTAGCTTAGTAGACCCATGGGGAGCGCAGCTTTTCATAGAGTGATTTATGGACATACATTGCGCTCACAGTGGGACACTGGCCTGTTTGTGTTTTACAAACTTTCACTCACCACCTTTTTGTTTCGGCAGTCGGCTCACTCCCTCAGTTTCACACTCGATCACATGGACATACACACCAACACTCACACATATATAAGTATCTGGTTTCTTCAAACCTCTGAAGTGGCCTGATGCTAATGAACTCTGAACAGAAGCGCCACACATTCATGGTACGGTGGGAAAGAGGAGGGGTTAGAGAAAGAAAGAGAGAGAAAGAGAGTTGACTCAGTGCCCTAAATCTCTGTTCTGGGCAGCAGGTTGAATGGTAAAGTTTGGTACACGGAGAAAAGGAGAAAGAGAAGAAGAGGGAGGAAGAAAGAGAGAGGAAGTGGACAAGGGAGGAGAGCTGATCGAGACACATCTTGAACAGGTTTAGTCTGATTCACTTCTGATGTTGAGCCTTTCAGCAACCAAACTAACGTTAAAATCTCCCAAATCTCTCCCATCCTTCTCTCCTGTCGTTCTGCTTTCCTCTCTGCTCTGCTTCCTAACACTGTCTCCTCTTCTTTAAACTTGTTGCATACTTGGACTGCTGCTGAAAGCTGAGCATTTGGCTGGACAGGACAGGAGAGGAGAGCAAGACGGTGAACCCCTTTACTGCAGGAAATGAGTGATGAATGAATTGAATGCTTTGTGGACAACTAATGAGGCGAGGTGGAGGAGTGAGGTGGGATTGTAATGTCAAGAGATAAAGTGGCATGGCAGCTGCAGAGGAGAAAATGAGTAGAGGGTTAAAGGTAAACATTGCAGATTGGGAGGTTTTAATGAATTCGGGTGCCTTGGCAATGAGTAAGGGTTTTGGTAAGTGCAATTTGGCAAAGACCAACACTGAGAACAGCACTGAGGAGAAGACAGAAGGTGCATTGTGTCAGGTTCTGTTTTAGCCTCCTTCATCTTTCCTGCCTCTCCCTCTCTTTTAGGTATAAGAACGTGGAGCGTCTGGCGGCGGAGGAGTACGAGAGGGACCGTGTCCGGGTGTCAAGGACTCGCCCTGACCTGAACCTGACCTTTGAACCATCGGAGGCCTGGCCCTCATCATCACGCAGCAGCACCCCGTCCTCCTTCGCATCCCAGGAGGACACAGAGGCAGATCTTGAAGCAGAGACTCCCGCCACTCCCTACACACCCTCTGAGACTGGTAGGACAGCTGAGAACAAATTCTGATGAGTTGATTGAACTGTTAAGTTGACTAGCAACTTGCTGCCGATGTGGTTTATTAACAAATCAAAAACCATAATCTTCTCTCTTTGTTCAAAAGATTTAAATACAAAATTGTAGCTGATAGGCACCGATTTGTTTTTGCAATACAATATACACTAGTATCCAGTATTAGTGTGGTTCTACTCCTGCTAAGACAGCTGCAGTTTATTTAGTTAATACTGTTAGCACTCCATAGCTTTGTAGTGTTAAACTTTGTACAAGCATCTCTCTCTACACTGTAGCTCCAAGACAGAGCCTAAACACACTTTTGAGAGAAAGGCGACTTTAAGATTTCAGTTCTGTCTGATTTGGTGTCATCTGTGGTTGCGGAAGTTATAGCAAGTGCAGTTTAATATGACAGGAAGCAAACACTGACCAACTTTTTTGGCAGAAAAACAGCAGAAGAGCAACTGATGTTTGCAATCACAGTGCAGCTAAACAAACACGTTATTTTGATAATGAAGGAGTCAAAATAATTGCAACCATAATCTTATTTTATGCTGTGAGTATTTTAGTAAAGAGTAAATAGCCTGTCTTTCTGTGTATATGCACATTTTGTATGAATGATTACTGTAAGTGCACATAAATGAATTTATAAATTACATTTTCTGTGAATCCAATGTGCATATGACTGCAATGTGTATTCAGCACAGAAATGGCTGCCACCAGCACTAAAAGCATACTACACAGACAGTAATTACTGAAGGAAAATATACTGGCAAAAGTTTAAGTTGTGTCTCTGTATGAAAGATCTCTTAGTTTCAGCATCTTGCAGGACTTGGTTTGTACTTTGAAGAGTCATAATTAAAACCAAGAGGTTGTCAGTTCAATTCCCAACAGTGTGCCCCAAAGCAATCATTCTCAACCTTAAATTGTTTCACTTTGCAGCTTGCTGTTTAAATTAGCATGTATTCATGAGCAAAAAAAGGCAGACAGACTGTGGAAAATAGTGAAGGAAAGGAGGGGACCCCATCAGGAGGTGGATATGGGTGAAAGGGTCAAATGAGTTTTTGAAAGACCTTTTTCAAAGTGTGATACCAAAACATCTTGTGCAAGAAACCAGCCTTGTTTTGGAGTGCATGCGTAGCCACGAGATGAGGTACTGTAGCTCAAACAGGCGAGTGTATGAGGCGTCACGGTGCCGTGTTATTCTAACCCGACCTGCATCACTGCGTGGACTGTAATGCTGGGTTCCTCATGTGTACCGTGTACATGAGTGTGTTTTGACGTAAACAGGAACTTAATTCTTCATTTCCTGTTCATATCCCGGCCCTGCGACAACCTAGCTTTGTGTACCTGCCGTATTGTATTGTTTACATTAGAGCGTGGGCGTGTGTTTTTGTTTTTCTTGTCAGTGTGTGTCGGTGAATGTGTGTTTCTAAAGGGGTGTCCCATGTGCAGCTTAAACAGACATGCCTTTAAAATCAAAGACAGATATTTCACATCTTAAACAGTGTTTCATTACATATAAGTTGTAGACTACATAGTGTGTTTCTATGAAAGTCTGTAGCTCCCATACAAGTAAAATCAAACCATGAAAGAGAGAAGAGATCCTGAAACAGCCCTCACACACTTTACATTCAGACTACTTTCAGGTACCCAGCCTGCACAAGAGAAACTGTTCTAAACTGTCTTTTATTCCTACTTCTATCACTTTGCTCAACAAAAAATATCTCAACCCAAACTCTCAATGTGTCTGGCCTGTTTTATTATGATATTGTTTGTTTGTTTCATTGTCGTATTTGTTGTACCAAGCTGCAAAAAAACGCAAGACTCCCTGCAGGAAATATCCCTTTGGGGACATTAAAGTTTCTCTTATCTTACCTTAAAATAACACTGACTTTATTTGTGACAGGAGAAGCCGATGACTCCAGTGCCAGTGTAGGAACAGAGGAAAAGGAGGAAGAAGCCACTGCTGAGGAGGAGGAAGAACAGAAGGAAGAAGAAGAAGAGGAAGGGCAGGAGGAAGCGGCAGAAGAAAAGGAGGAAGAAGTCGAGGAACGTAAGGAGGAAGCAGAGAAGGAGAGAGAGGAGGCGGAGGAGGACAGCGGCATCCTCAGCGACAAGGAACGGCAGAATGAGGAAGTGAACGAGAAGGACAACTGCTCGGCCTCCAGCATCTCCTCTGCCAGCAGCACTCTGGAGAGGGAGGAGAGAGGGAGCACGGAGAATGGTGAGTACTTACTACTACACAGTATCGGATTCACAGTCCAAGTCTTTGCAAACTTTGGAGTTACAGTTACACGCATTGCACATAAATTCTCAACTTGCTTTTCTCTTGACACCCTCTTTCTCAGGCTTGAAGGAGGCAGAGGTGAATGAGAAGTGCAACAAACTCCTCAACAGCAAACTCTTCATGCTGGACATGTTGTACTCCCAGAACAAGAAGCTCAGTGACAACGAGGAGGAGGAGGAAGATGACATGGAGAAGGAGAATGAGAAAGGAGAGGTGGAGGACAAAGAGGCACAGCAGGATGCTAAAGGAGAACTGGATGGTGACCAGGAGAATAGCAAAAGGGATGACAAGTCAGACCATCACGGGAGCATTCGTCCATTTGCGGAGCGGTTTGGAAACTTGATCAAGGACCTTAGTCCAACCCACCCTCACCTGGACAGCCCGGCCAATGAGCCGCCTCCTCCCCCGCCCAAAAAGGAGTCCGACACGATCTGGGACCAGCTGTTGGCCAGCCCTCGAGAGCTGCGCATCGGGGACATCAACTTCACCGACCTGACGGAGGACGATGACAAGGACATTCTGGATGCTGTTTCGATGGGAGGATGTGGCGACCTCCCGCCTCCGCCGCCTCCTCCGCCCTTTATCCCCCGTTTCCCTCCACCCCCACCTATACTAGGCAGCTGCCCCCCACCCCCTCCCTTAATTGGCATTATGAGGCCTCCGCCCCCTCCTTCCTTTAACGCTCCAATTCCAGTGCCTCCTCCCCCAGAGCCGCCTCTTTTCAACAAAAAGAAGAAGACGGTCAGGCTCTTCTGGAGTGAGGTGAGTCAAAATACAAACACAATATAAAGGAACCAAGTACAGCTAAAGACTTTTCATCTATCCATCCATCCGTTAGCTGCAGGTTATCCCAGCTTAAGGCTTATTAGACACATAAAAAATTGCATCACTGTTCATATATACTTTTACATCTGCATTTATCCAGAAAATGGAAACTGTATTTCGAGGGCCTCAGAACCAAAACCTTTATAGCTAAGTTTTGTCATTCAGCAGCACCAATATGGTAACACCACTAGGTAGTTATTTTGGGCTAACAACACCTGGTATCTATCTAAATACATGGGGAGAGAGCTTTAACTGCAATCTGAGTGGTCACTGGAACATAAAGACTACATGAAAAGAATCACCATTCAAATTGTGATCATTTTGCCACAAAATAAGATTTAAAGTGTTTTTCCTACAGCTTATACTATGCATGTGCTCAGTTGTATAACAGTACAACAACATGATTGGCTGGATGTTTCCTGATTTCAGTGTTACAAAACAGACAATTGACTTTTTTGGGGTAATGAGTGAACATGTGACATAAACACCGTTATTCTCCCCTGTAACATCTGTGACAGTACTGCTCAAATAATTTTTTCCAAATTATAATAAATATTTTCACATAATTAACAGTGAATGCATTGCGGGCAAATATTGCAGATGTTTAGTTTCACTCTGGGGCTAGAAGAATTTAGTTTAGTTACAGATTTTGTTTTTTCAAATGTACTTGTACTAAAGACAAAGACAAAGGGTTCTTAAAAACCTGCATGTTTCCATTAGCCAGTAAAGATTAAGGACTCAACAGGAACAGTGACTCACTCAACATTTTCCTCTTGCTGCTTTTTGTGGTTCTTTGTGTTCACAGTCTCTCATTTACCTCTTTTTTATTGTAGGAAATGGCAGTCTAACACATGTCTGTACCTAATGCAATCCATTCTTGTTCTGTTTGTGATCAGGTGCGTCCAACTGACAGCCAGTACAGGGACTACAAGCACAGTGGGGACTCATTCTGGTCCAAACTGGAACCAGTAAAGTTGGACACTGCCAAATTGGAACACCTGTTTGAGACAAAATCAAAGGAAATGCCAGTTACAAAGGTAAACAACCGGTGCCCGAAACGGTTTCAGAGAGGTTTGGGACACCAGTTTATAGCTTCACTGTGTGTTACTGAATATCTACTGTACCTTGAGCTAACAGGTGCTGTTTGTTGGTCCATTTTATTTCCTCATATGATGAAGTGATGCATAATTAGGGTGCAGCATTTTAATGTTTAAATGTCATGAACATTTTAATGTGTTTGAGTCATCCTGCTTGAAGATGATGCTATCATACCAAATGGTCACCACCCACCAACATATGACACTTTTGTGTATTAAAGTCCTAAATATTTGGTCGTCTAGGTCAGTAATATATTTACAGTTGTATCGGCTCCTCATGTAGATTCTTTAAATCTAACAGGTGTCAAATACATTCTATTTTGTCATTGTTTATACATTATTGGCTGCTACTTTTTCACAAACACCTTGCTTTCACCAGCCAAGCATTCTATAGGTTGCATGTCCGTTATCTCCAGTGCTTGAAAGCCGATGTTTTGAGGGTTAAGCGAGGTCATGCGTGTGTTTTGATCCTGATCAAATCGAATCCTTTGTAATTCTCGAAAAGCCTCTAAATATGAAAAGTATGGTGTAAAAAGATGGGGGCCAGGCCCCTCACACTTTGAACATCTGAGCAGCCGTTTCAAAACCACAATTTATGCTAAAACCGAAGCAGTTGGCGGCTCAACTCGGCTCAGCTTCTGCGCTACACCTAACGTGACAGTATGATGGTGGTCTGCTGCAACAGTGGCGTAACAGCTCAAGCAAAGCTCTGAGCTAACGAGAAATCCCAACATTATAGAGGACCACCGGTATACTGAAGCCATCAGGGGTCATATGTTGCTTTGTTTTTGCTTTCTCTATTTTTTGTTCCCTTGTTTCAGCCCAATGGTTTTCTTATACTGCTCTCCTAAAATACATGGTTGAGATAATAACAATAAGAGAATACACACTAATTTTACATACATCTCCACCTGCACAATGGACATACTTTAACTGTGTACCATCTACAATAAGTATAATTAAGGAATAGTGTAAGCAGTTACACTAAACACAGCTTAGAGCAAGAGTTGTGTTGTAGTTTAAGTTCACTGGTCTCCATGTGGGGAGTAAATGATATCCAAGTGGCAGTAACAAGGTCTTAGCACCTACTCTGTTGATGTTGACATGTTATGACTTCCTTCTTTCAATAGCTTATAATGGCCTCAAGTGTCGGTGAGGTCATCTGTACACATATAGTAACATTATGTCCACAGACCCATGTAAACAGTCACATAAACACACATACACATACAGTATATAGCTTACTTCCAGTGGTATTTCCTGCTTCCACTACCCTTATAGTCCCCACAGCTGCAGTCAATA
This sequence comes from Amphiprion ocellaris, assembly GCF_022539595.1. Lineage (NCBI taxonomy): Eukaryota > Metazoa > Chordata > Actinopteri > Pomacentridae > Amphiprion > Amphiprion ocellaris. Next base: position 15,344,275 of record NC_072780.1, on the reverse strand, counting down.
TAACCTGAGTGATGATCCCTCTAATCCTTCGAAGCCCATAAAGCAGACCACACAGAGAAAAGCAAAAGGAACTGAGTGGAAAAGGAGACAGAGGGGGATCCGACACTGACCCTCTCTGTCTTTTTGTGTTCCAGAAAACAGCAGCTGATGGCAAACGTCAGGAGATAATTGTTTTGGATTCGAAGAGAAGTAACGCCATCAACATCGGCCTGACGGTTCTGCCTCCACCTCGCACCATTAAGACAGCCATTCTGAACTTTGACGAGTACGCACTTAACAAGGAGGGCATAGAGGTAAGAAATTCAGAAAATGAAAGGGAAGAAATCCCCATCTCCCCCCTCTCATGCTAGTCTGTCTTCACTCTCAGAAAATCCTAACGATGATCCCCACAGAGGAGGAGAAGCAGAAGATCCAGGAGGCCCAGCTGGCCAATCCTGATGTCCCTCTGGGCTCTGCAGAGCAGTTTCTCCTCACTCTGTCCTCCATCAGTGAGCTTTCTGCCAGACTGCAGCTCTGGGCCTTTAAAATGGACTACGAAGCAACAGAGAAGGTCTGTTTAAACATGCAACATTACTTTTAACAGCTAAAAACTATGAGTACTAAGAAAATTTTAGATGTTTTTAATAAGACTGTTCTGTTCAAAAGAACCGTTACCAAATGCACATTAAAAGTCATACTCAGTAAGTGAAAGTGGTTTTATAAAAGCAGAAACAGACTTCGCTAAATGAACACTGTGCACCTTAGAGGTCTGAGTAAATGTGCACAGCATGTGTGCTTTGGTGTGTGTCTTATACCCGTGTCAGTAAGTATCAACATCCCTTTAGTACAAACAACATCCGCAAAACATCAACATAGTTACAACATAACATCATAACAAAATATGCACGCTTATTAGCAGCACCACTTCTTCTTCTGGCACGCTTGAGTAAAGAATGCGTCCAGGAGGAGAAGTTCAAAGTCAAAACCCTGAGAATGAGAAACATGCTGCCCCTCTGTTGATGTCCTGTAAATTTTACAGCTTCCAGCAGGATGCAGTTGTCTTTAATCTCACCATTCACAACCGTACGTTCGGCAGAGCGCCGCTCCCGACTCGACTCTGTGGGACAGCTTGGTAGTGGGAGGTTTAATGGAGGGCGACATGCACACAAAAGAACCTGCTGCACAAAAAACAAAGGTCTACATAATCAGAAGCACGTTTGAAAGCGAAGGCTGACCGAAGCAGCAACTTTTAAACAGCCTCTCGTGACCTAAAACAAGAGCAGATGATCTGTGGTGACAGACCAGGTGCACCTGTTCACCACTTCTATAACTACAGACACATGTTTTTGGGAGTCTTAATGAACTCAACTAATGATGTGTGTGTTTTTTCCTCCTCCCAGGAAGTAGCAGAGCCACTGCAGGATCTAAAGGAGGGTATGGAGCAGCTGGAGAAGAACAAAACTCTTCGCTACATCCTCTCTACGCTGCTCTCAATCGGAAACTTCCTCAACGGCACCAATGTGAGTCGTGACTATTACAGGTTCACATCATCATAATGGGACATGATGACGAGGCTCCTTTGTTTGCAGTAGCAGTTTGTAGCAATTAGAAACATAGTCAGTGACTTTAATAGAGTGTGAATTTTCCAGTCTTGTAATTTGTAGATTAAGAATTACATAACATATTAACATTTATAATTTAGCAAGAAGACATTCTGTTTGCTGCTGTCATATTTTTACTCACTTTGGTGTAATTTTTTCATTTTTGCAATATAAAGTCTTGCATCCCATTGGAAACACCACAAACATGACTAGGAGAGAAATAAAAAAAATGCCTTCTGTGTATTATGACAATGACATAAATCATGAAGAAAAACTAAAGTAAAAATAAATAAAACGGAATCCCCATGCACAGCTTTTTTCCAAGTGCTCACAGGTGTCACCAGTACTGGTTAAAATGGTAACTGTACAAACTGTAGACGAAGATGGCATTTTTAATTTGTTTCCATGCTTTATTTCCTGTCTGCTCTGTGTAAACGCAGTCTGCAGTTCAGTCCAGTTTGGCTGAAAATATATTGGTCTGAGTGACTTATGACTTCATAGTTGTACTGTGGAGCACAGAATTTAAATTTTTACAGAATCTGGGTATTCCAAATTGTTTAATTTCACAAAAAAAAAAACTTAAATCAGACATGTAGAAGAAAGTGGTTTTGAGTTTTCTGATGGGACAGCACATCACAGTTGAACAGGACTGTCATGAAAGAGATCATTTTACATATCATTCTGTTTACAGTTTCTGCCTGATATGTGGTGTCCTCTTGGTGATTTTTAAATGGAATAACTTTAAACTCACAGGGAGATTTTGGGGTCCAGAGGTTTAATGTTCATTTTAGATACTACTCTCTTTGAAGAGCCAGAAAATTTCTGTGAATCTCTCTGTCACATTTGAATGCAAAAAAACGTGGAAAAAAAGGTAATTCTTTTTAAAATAATTCTCCGTTCATGTGTCCAGGCTAAAGGCTTTGAGCTGACGTATTTGGAGAAGGTTCCGGAGGTGAAGGATACAGTCCATAAGCAGTCTCTGCTCCATCACGCCTGCTCTGCAGTGGTGGAGAACTTCCCTCAGAGCACCGACCTCTACTCCGAGATCGGAGCCATCACGCGATCTGCAAAAGTATGCTGCATGCCCACTACTGGAGAGATTGTACACAGTGCAGTGCATAGAAAACCAGAGTTAAGCTCAGTGAGCAAACAAGTTCAAATAGCATAAGAGAGTAAAATATTGTGTTTTCTTCTGTGACTGTGAAATTGTTGGAACTGCTTTGCACCACAGTTATCACACAAGCACATCATCGGGGAGCTCCATTGACCCTGTTACTTTGCAAGGAGACAGAGGCTGAACCATCTGCAAACCTTCGTTCAGTTTGAATAGTTTTACATCTACTAGAAGAAACAACTAGTACTGGATTTTACAGCTTGTCTCTGCAGAGTTCATGCTTCTTTAGAAATTCAATTTGTTGAGTTTAGTCAGAACATTTGTCAAACTATTTCAGGTTGTTCTAAAATTATCCCAAAAATGAAAACCAGACAAGCCATTTAAACCCAGTTATTGATAAAACATTAGAAGTGACTCTAGTGACTCATGTTATATTTCAGTTTAGTTGAATGACAGGATGTCAAACAGCAGCTAAGTGACTTCTTTCTAAGTTTTGTTTTGGATGCAAGGTGATTAAATTATTTCCCTCTGGGTTATTTTTTCGTATCCTCTTCTCCATCAGGTGGACTTTGACCAGCTGCAGGAGAACTTAAATCAGATGGAGCGGCGCTGCAAAGCCTCATGGGACCACCTGAAGGTGATCGCCAAGCACGAGATGAAGCCGCAGTTGAAGCAGAAGATGTCGGACTTCCTCAAAGACTGTGCAGAAAGAATCATCATCCTCAAGATTGTTCACCGCAGGATCATCAACAGGTAGCTCCCCTCCCAATACTTGTCTGTTGTACGACACCAACAGGTATTGTACAACAGTGATGTGAGATTGAGATTGCTTCTTCTTTTTCCTTCCTTCTTCTGTCAGGTTCCATTCGTTCCTGTTGTTCCTCGGCCATCCGGCCTACAGTGTGAGAGAGATCAGTGTCCACAGGTTCAGTAAAATCCTCAGTGAGTTTGCGCTGGAGTACCGAACGACCCGAGACCGTGTCCTGCAGCAGAAACAGAAACGCGCCGACCATCGCGAACGCAACAAGACCCGAGGAAAGATGATCGTGGATGTCAACGCTCCTGTGAGGATCTCACACACACACACACACACACACAGTCTTTTCTAGAAAAACACACTCAACATTCTTGTCTTTTCTTTTCCAAATCTAGTGCTGCTTTTTCACTTTTTTCTTTCATTTTCCTGGATCTTTTCTTTGACTTTCACCCTTTATTTCTTCTGTAGTCTGATGATGAAGAGGAGCGCGAGGTTTCAGCAAGTGTGCTGGTCTGTCTGCATGTGTGTGTGTGTGTGTGTGCATGAATCCACTAACTATAACTACATCACTTTTCCTTTAAAGATCTTACTTTAACATCTGAGTTAACAAAATACAGCAGGCACTGTAGTCTTTACAGGCTGGATGTTTATTTTGGTGCTTCAGTTTTGGCCTGTTTGAGTCCATAATCCCTCACACACAAGCAGCCTGATCGTCTCTCATCCCGTCTCTCTCCTGCAGGGTGGTCGATACGGCTCGAGCAGCAGCAACAGCGCCCCCAGCTGCAGCCAGGAGAGTGAGCAGCCTCAGGGTCTGGACCACGCTGAGGACGCTGCAGAACACGAGGTCATGAAAGCTGTGCTGAGAACCAGCCTCAGCGGTGGTGACAAGGAGGGCAGTGGGGTGCCGGGCCTTCGGACACGGACCAGATCACGGCCAGGACGAGGAGGTGAGAAAGACAGTTCCTTCCAAATTTCTAATACACAGCATCTCATCTATTCTACAGCACACTGGACTACTGTAGATGTGTAAATAACACGTAGGTCTAAGCACACACACTTGCACCCACACCGGACTTTTTCTAATTTTCCGTTGTGTTTTTTTAAAGATTTTTCCTTCATAATGTCTTATTGTTACTGCACAGCCTTGAGAACAGTCACTTTTCATTTAACTTCACGTATTGGATGAGCATGTGACAAACAAAATCTTGAATTTTATAGGAGTTTGTGAGCTCAAATGAGTCTCTTTCCTCCTCATGTTAAATTTTTGTTGATGCAGGTCGCACTGTGCAGGCCTGGACACCGCCTGTTGAGGACACTCAGATCTGTGGAGACGATGCAGCAGATGAAATCATGGAGCGTATAGTGAGGTCGGCCACTCAGGGTCCAGGAACCAGAGCCCAGCCCCGAGAGAGGAGGAGGTCCAGAGCCAACCGCAAATCACGTACGACCTAAAGGAAACTCTCAGATCTGTCATTTTAAACAGACTCTGTAGTGTGTTAAAACTTGTAACATCAAAATACAAACTGATTTTTGAACTCTGGACTAGCCATGCACTAAGATGCTAATAAAACAGCTCTGGGAAGACCTCAGAAAAAAGTATCTTTTAAATTTCAAGGAAATAGTTTGCTTCTTCATGTAGATGAAAAGATCAATGCCACTCTGCTAACAGCATGTGACATATAAGGCTAAATCAATCAGTTAGCTTAGCTTGAAACAGGAAGGAAACAGTTGCTATCTCTGTTAAAACTCACAAATGAAGACAGATTATCTTAGTTATGCAATTAAAACCAAATAAAACTGACAGCTGTGTGAGCCAACAACATTATCCCTGTATACAAGGACCATGCAGAACATTGTAAAGCTTAACACTCTATACAGGTGTTATATTCCAGCATCTATGACCATAACCTTTTGTCTTCTCTTCTCACAGTGAGGCGGACTCTGAAAAACGGTCTGACACCAGAAGAAGCTCTTGCTTTGGGGCTAACTGATTCTCCAGACACATAAATGTGATCACCCCCCTCTCATCTGTCCTCGCTGCTGTGGAAACGCAGCTATAAATGTCGGTGCGACATCTCTGTCAGCCTATTGCCACACTTTAGTGTTGTATTCCACCAGCCACAGGCCCCTGTAGGTTTTTGCCAGCTGCTAATTTTGCCCAATGTTGCTGAGTGAAGAAGCTTTTTGTATTCAATACAACAAAAAAATCTTTCAGGAGAAACCATGGAGGTGAGGAAAGAAGGCATCCATAAGGTGTGATGTGTTCAATTTGGCAAGGAAAACAAATTTGTAATTCAGTGATGCTGCCTCGACACTGACTTGAAACAATTTGTTATGTATCTAAACATATTTTAAATATTGCATTAGTCCGAAGGGATTTTTGCTTGTGAGTTTCAGCAGCTGTGAGTTCACCATTTGTCATTTATTTAAGCTGTGAATTTTGGTAAGTAAAGATTAACGGGCTAAAGAGGAATTTCAATTTGTACTTACACAGTTTCAAAGTATCCTAAGAGATCGCACAGACAAAGAAACTTAGAATTATCCAAAGTGAAAGTGTAGCTGTGTTTTGTAGGAATGTGAAAGGTTTCCAATCTGATGAGTGCCTTTCATTTAAAAGGGACAGTGCTGTACCTTTTTACCATCTCTCTCTGTATATTCACCTCTTCCATCTCGGATGACTCACACACGTCACCTTCTCGGGTGTATTTACAATACAGTTAACTTTCTCAGTATTTATTTGCAAAGCTCTGACATCTTGCACCTTAATTAACGTAAATAGTCTGAAATGAATGATGGATTGAAAAAAGGAAGTTTGTATCTCTGTAAAGTGTAAAAAGACAAAAAGATATGGACATTTTTTTAAATTTTAATAATCTATTTTGAAGGACTTGCAGAGAATTCTGCATTCAATGTGTAAAGGCCCTCGTCAGCTGCCAGGTACTAAATACTGTAGTTCTACAGTGTGCATGTTTAGTGCGGTTCATGTTATGTATTATTTTTGTAATTTCTGTAGAAATTTGTATTATAGTTTGGGGAAAAAAAGGAACAAAAGAGGCTTTTTTTCTGTGAATTGTAATTAAAAATAAAATTCATGAAAGAGGTGGTTATAGCAGAAATCTTTGTTTTTAACATGTTGCTCCTTGCTGAGAGCAGCATTTGGACGTTTGATTTGAACTCTGTGGTTATGTTGTACTTTGTATGAGCTTGAACAGGTCATGTAACAGTGTGGAAAATGTAAGTTCAGGCTGAAGTGTCCACTCCTCTCACAGCACAGCAAGAACTGGGAAGCATCGCTGCATAAATACCATGTAGTGAGCTGAACATGAAACCGTGGTTACAAACACTCTCACTTGAAATGCTGTGTATACACATTCTGCAATAAAAAAAAAAACAAGCTATTGAATGAAAAATGAATGCACATGTCGTTCTTTTAACTTCTGTTTCTGCTGAGTCATTTTTTAATACTTGGGTGTGGTTCTGCTGGCCAACCTTTGGATTAATATGATGCCATAAACTGCTCAACCGGTTCTAACTTCACAGTACTAGTGCAGTCGCTGTGTTACGCCTGTTAGTGTTTCATTGACTTACTGTTTAGGATTGTGTCTGCAGTACCTGCATCCATGGCCAAGTCAATGATGCTGCTGTGGGGGTCTGGATCCCCTCCATGCTGGCGTGTTATGATCGCTCTGGAGGAAAAGAAGCTGCAGGGCTACAAGCACAAACTGCTGTCCTTTGAGAAAGAAGAGCACAAATCTCAGGAAGTCTTGGAAATCAACCCAAGAGCACAGGTAGGTGTAAAAAGAAAAAAAAAGATGATCAAAGTAAAATGTACAGCCATAATGATGAATATATGTCAGTGATTAGTCAAATACTGGAAAAAAAGATGCAATAGACAGTTACAGTGTATTCCTGCTAATTACTTGTTAAATTTAGTTACTTGTAAATTTCCCCACTGAGGGATCAATAAAGTTGATCTTATCTTAAAATAAATAACGGTGACCTCAGGTTAGCAGAACAGTTTCCTATTGAAAGAGAAATATGCAAAAAGTTGAAATTCTCTAAAGTAAATCCAGGCAGAATGATGCACCGCAATGGTAGTGAACTAGTTAAAAAAAAACAAAAAAAACACTCAACTATATTTACACATGAAAATAAATTGCTCTGAAGCCATCAAGTAAGCAAATTAACCAGACAGATGTTGCCTTTCCTCAACTGCAGCCTGGAAAATATGCCCCCTACTGGCCAAAACATGTATCATCCTAAAGACAGTTTAAGTTAAACAGTATAGCATTTACTCTTATGTCGAATTTAACACTAAATTTAAATTCACTCTATGTAAAATACCACACCATGAACTCAATATTTGGATATAGCCGTTATACAACTTTAAATCAGTTGACATGTAGGTTGCTTTACACATGGGGTGTACTCACTTCTGTTGTGCCAAAAATACTGCATTTGTTTATTGTACATTTATGGCAATGTAATAAATACCCATTGTAATGTATTGCACAGTCATAGTAATGTAGTACATATTTACTGTACTGCACAGTGACCACCCTAAAACCCTGCCTTTCTATGCCAATGTTACCATGACAATCTCTTTCCACCAGCTCCCTGCATTCAAACATGGAGACATCATAGTGAACGAGTCCTGTGCAGCATGTTTATACCTCGAGGTAAACGGCCTAAACTAAATATGAAACATACTAAATCTTCCAGTATATTTCTTTACTTTGACGTCTCATCCTCCTTTTCTCTGCTGTGACAGAACCGGTTTAAATCTCAGGGCAGCAAACTGATTCCTGACAGTCCTGCAGAACAAGCACTGATGTACCAGCACATGATGGAGGGTGTCCACCTCACTGATAAACTGAGTAAGCCACCTGCATGAATACTAGCACGGAGTGAAGAGGGATGGCAGGAAGGACTGATGTTACTGATGGTAATATTGGCTACTCTACACTGTTTTAGATTCAGTTGTCTACTACGACTACCTTGTCCCTGAAGAGGAGAGACACGACTCAGCTCTGAAGAGAAACAAGGAAGCTCTGACCACTGAGCTCCAACTCTGGGAGGGATACCTGCAGAATGTATGAGTATGAAGACCACACAACACACACACAGTTGTAGATATCACACACTACGTTGAAATCAGTGGTTCTTCTCACTTTTTTTTCCTCCTTCAAGGTGGCTGCAGGCTCGTACCTGGCGGGGCCCTTCTCCTTAGCTGACGTGATCGTCTTTCCAAACATCGCTTATGCGTTTCGTTTCAAGTAGGTGACTGAGTTTGCCGGAGGATTGAGTCCAATCTGCTTTTGAAGTGACACGATGACTTTTTGTCTCCTCTTTAGGCTGTCTGTTGAACGCTACCCCAAACTGGCCAAATATTACAGCCTGCTGAAGGACAGACCCAGCATTAAAGCCAGCTGGCCCTCACAGTGGTTTGCCACTCCACAGGGGGATGACGCCCTGAAGGATGTCTGAAAATCTCTGCATTCATCTCCCATTGTAGGTCTGTGAGACTGTTAAACTGCAAAGATAATGAAAACATTTCATTTTCATTTCGAAACACACTCTTAATTTGCCACATGGGAATTATCTTAAATCACGAGAGACAAGTCACTGAAAATGTTTTTGTTCTTATCTGAAATGAAGCAATGATAAAGGGAACATAAGACATACTTTAGAAATACTTTTTATGTTATAAACATAATACACATTTCAATGGAGTTTGTGTTGTAATTTGTGTTTTTCTTGATTATGACACCAAGATCATTTCATTTTCCCTGCAAGTGTAGATCATTTCCAACTACTGGTTTTCTTGATTCCTAATAATAACAATGAAGAAACAGAACCTGAGAAAGTTGTATCCGTCAACCCTGAATCTTTATCAGTGAAGCATCAGTGTGTCAGTAGCATGTTATCATTGTAGCTGCTGCAGGTTTGAGCTCGTTTATATCCTGTTTTAAACGTAGGGACAGCAGATAATTCAGATAGAGGAAAGTAGAAAAACAAAGTTCTCTTACACAAGTCTGTTTTCGGTATTTGGACATTCTTTCTCATTTTTGGTGAGATCTTGGATCATTTGAACATTATTACATTTGAAATGAAACCATGTGAGAAGTTGGCAGGGAGCAATACTGTTTGGTGGAGCTGGTAACAAATAATAAACATACTAGGAGCTTCAGATTGATTAAGAAAATGCGATCAGAAATGAAGGTCAACATTTATAATCTCTCCGCTGGAGAACTCTACTCAGCTCTGCATGGTCCATATGCAGGATAAAGGAGTGTCATATTCTTTTTTAAAAAATTTTTTTGCCCTTTATTATATAGGACATGTTGTGAAAAGCTCTATAAACACCTATGAAATATCTTTGAGTAGAACATTTTTTACACCTTCATCTTTTTTTATTTACGTGCTTATTTGAGTGGGAGGAAGGAAAACACCAATAAAAAGCTTCAATGGGGGCTCATATCGTAATCTAAAAACAAGTTTGGGAGTGGTTGCTTAGTAATGACATACATTCAGCTTCATTAGTGCCGTGAGCACATATGGAGTGATGAAAAAGTCTGTACATACATGAAGGCATGAAACACGTCACCAGCTGTGCACACCGCCTCAGGCAGCTTTGCACATCTGCACGTATGCACAGCTTTTTTTGTGTGTGTTTGTGTCTGTCATTACTCTGTACAAGCTTATATGACTAAGGATGCTTTATTAGATGTGTGTGAAGTCACTGCTTGCAGCCTTTTTAAAATGTGCATGTCAGTTCATAGACTTTATACAACGATTAGCTACAGCATTGAAACCACTGTCAGGTGAACTGAATAAGACTGATTATCTCATTACAATGGCACCTTGAGAGGGGTTTGCTGTATCAAGCAGCAAGGGAGCATTCAGTTCTTGAAGCTGATGTGTTGAAAGCAGGAAAAATAAGCAGCCTGAGGATGTGAATGACTTTGACCAGGAGCATTCTGGTTAGCAGTAGAACCTGCCAAAAGTGGTCTAAGGTAAAAGTCGAGCCTCCGTCAGCTTTGGCAGAGGCACATATAAAGAGTTTAATGATTAAGCTGTCCAGTTCAGAATAGGTAAGTACGGGACTTACTAAAATAAAACAGACATACCCAATAATATGATTAATATCAGATATCCTTAGAATCACTCTTTATAGGTCTAAAAACAACGATGTTGAACAAGAGGCTTGAAATCTGAGTGGTTTTTGATTCATGTCTCTCTATTAGTGGTCGGGTGACAAAGGCCAGACTATCGTTCAGTCAGCTCAGGCTCATCTCTGAGAATGGATCCTTTCTTTCTTTCTTTTACAGATTTAATATACTAAAATACAAAGGATTCATTCAGTCTAAAATAAAGCTGCTTGACTTTTAACTAGTTTCAGTAAAACTGACCACATGACTCCAGTTCTTCTTGCCTTCACTGGTTAGTTGTTAGTTTCAGAATTGATTTCAGGATTTTATTTTCCTTTGACACAGTATAAGATCCTCTGTCAGGAACCTTCTGATTGTTTAGGATTCTTGCCTTGTGACCAGAAGTGATTTGGTCTTTACCATTTGTGCCCTTAGACTGCTGAATATCCTGCCAGAAGATGTCAGACTGTCAGTATGCTCTTTTAAAACACCACTGAAAACCTTTTTCTCATAAGGCCGTCTCTTATCTATCACCGTTTCACCTACTTAGACGGGGCGTTAACTATTCGAACTTTCTTGAGTCACAGATCTTTGGTGACAACACAGAAATGGGATGGGACTAAATTCCACCAATCCGGATGTGGTGGGCTGGAGCTTGGAAAAGAAAAACAGGCTTCTGTGTATTTCAGCTCTACTCCTCACTTTGTTCACCAGACACAACAGCTGTTGCACTTCACTCTGAAACCATGGCCAAGGACATGACTCTGCTGTGGGCCTCCGGCTCTGTTCCCTGCTGGAGGGTGATGATCATGCTGGAGGAGAAGCAGCTGCAGGGCTACAACCACAGACAGCTCTCCATCGAGGAATTCATGAACAAGCCCCAGGAACTGTTAGATATCAATCTGAGGGGGCAGGTGAGGACAGCCACATAATAAAAATAACAATAATAATAATAATAATAATGAGAAGGAGGAGAAAAAAAATAATGCTTTCTCTTATCAAATTGTGATAAGCGCATAATAATCCTTACTCTTAGGAGCAACTAGATATTCACTGTTGCGCTGCAAGGTACTTAACGCCAAACTCCTATCAAAAAAATGTGACATTTAATGATTTCCAGTATTTTTATGTAAGTTTTCCTGTTTGAATCAAATGGAAGAGTTTTACCAAATCACAATAATGAAATATTTATTTCATTGTATGTTTCATTTATCAAGTATATTTATTAAAATAAATAAATGAATGAACTTGCGCAATTCCTCCTTATCAGCACAAAAGTTCCCTTTGTTTACTAGCTAACGCAGCATGAAAAAGTTAAGCTAATGAATAAAAGAAACGATGAAGTCAAGTGCATTTACAGTAGATGTAGTACTATCATGCCAAATATGCCAGGAGCTTTTTAAAAAAATTCAATTCTTAATTTGTAATTTTCGATAAATGTATTTTAAGAGAAAATTAGAGTTTGAAATGAAGTCTGATGCAGGGCTTGATAACACATTGCAACACAAGTACACCTGATGTTGATAGTTTCATTGTCACAAACCCTTCAAACACAGTTTTGTTTAAAACATTTTATAGTGAGTAATTGTTCCTGATATTTCATGTAATACAGCACAACAGGTTGCCTAATTAGTTCCCAGTAGCATTAGCATTAAAGCATGATGCATAATAATAAACCCTTTAATAGTCTTTCTCACTCACATTGTAACTTGGTTTATTTTTCAGCTTCCATCTTTCAAACATGGAAACATCATCGTGAATGAATCCTACGGTGCCTGTTTTTACCTGGAGGTGAGGGAGACACTCCAACAAGCAGTTTTACACTCAGCAGCATGAATTGTGACAAAAGTTCAAATGTCTTTCCTGCCCTAATGACAGAGCAAGTTTAAAAACCAGGGAACCAAACTGATCCCAGATGACACTGACCAACAAGCTCTGATGTACCAGCGCATGTTTGAGGGTCTCACATTCTACGATAAAGCTGGTAAGAAATGAAAGCTTGATGCTAGTCGTCTTCCTGACAAGATCGCACTTGACATTTTCCGTACTATCTCCTCGATTAATTTAAATCAGCAGTGGTTTATTAAAAGATGCAAAACAGTAGAATGGTCTGTTTTTTCAAAGCATAAATTTCCTGACAGAGTAAAGTATGATTTAAATCCAGTTTCAAAAGACCAAAAAAAAAACTGATTATCTGTTAAATCCTTTATATATGTTACTCTTCTGAGCCCCAATGCATGTGAAAAAGGTGTGAAAAACACATCGGTGAATCACAGCACTGCACTCGAGTTCCTTGATTATGATGTAGATGGACACGTGTTTAATTTATGCATCAGCAGAAACACTATTGTGGTGTTTATTCATCACCACAACTCAGGAACAGAAGGGGAGATTGTGACTGTATTTTACATTTGGTGAAACACTGAACTGGTGACACTAATTTTGATGGGCTTCACAGGTTGGCGCCCACCTATGAAATTACTTCGGTCTGTGCTACATGCAGTATATTTTATAAGCCTTAATAGATTTTGATCTAAATCGCAGCTGCACAAAGCAGTAATTCTAATCTTATAAATGAATCTGTGTATACTGACCTATACTGAACTATGTTTACACAGGTTTTGTACACCTCTAAGCAATGAATTGTTGGTGAAAAGGCCACTGTCTGCTGGCTGTGTTAATACATGTGGTGACCTTAATGTTTCCTGATTTTAGCTACCATTGTCTACTATGAATATTACGTCCCTGAAGGAGAGAGGCACGACTCAGCTGTGAAGAGAAACAAAGAGGCTCTGGTCACTGAGCTGAAGCTCTGGGAAGGATACCTGCAGAAGGTATGTTGGTGAGCAGTGAAAACACAAACTGACTCAACATCCACTGATGCATTCAAACTGTATTTGTCCTTTTTTTCCTTCCAGCTGGGCGCTGGCTCTTACCTGGCGGGACCATCTTTCACACTGGCTGATGTGGTTGTTTTTCCAACTGTTGCTAATCTTTTCCGATATGGGTAAGAGATGCTGCCTTCAAATGAAACTCATGAGTTTCTGATTGGGACATGGGAAGCTTTGTGCTTGAAATAACTGGAGTTGAGGTAGTACCAGTGACAGTATCAGAAGAGCACTGCTGCTAGAAACTGGAAACATAAGCATTATTGTCAGCATCTAGAAGTCACCAAGGCTAGCCATTTAGCATGTTAACAAGTAGGTAATGTTGGAAATACAAAAGACATAATGAAAAGATGAAGCTGTTGGGAACATCTACGTGCATTTTCCTCAGGCATTATAAAATTCAGAAGAAAAACTGACCATTCTCTAAAAAATGAACTTCCATGACTTCTGCCATTTCTGATGTCAGAAAATTCTTCATAACTCGGGAACTCAAAACTTTCAGAAAATTTCTGCTTACAAAGTTGTGAATACAATTCTCAGTGACTCTTTCCATGAGAACGATAAACCCCATTTGAAGGCAGCACAACAGGAAAACGGAGCGAACCTGAACTTCTTGGAGATCTAATCAGTAAATTACATCACAGTGTGTAGATGTTGCTGTTCAAATGCCTGCTACTTTCTGATCCACAGGTTGTCTGCTCAGCGTTACCCTAAACTGGGAGAGTATTATGGTCTGGTGAAGGAGAGACCCAGCATCAAAGCCAGCTGGCCTCCTCATTGGGTGGAGGACCCAAAGGGAGACGAGGACACCCTGAAGGACTTCTGATATCCATACACTCTTGTTATGGTGATGTTCTGGTGTGGCCTGTAATGCAAAGCTTTTGCTTTTGCCTACTAAAAGCTTAGCTAACAGCTTGATAAATATGATACAGCACAGATTTTGATTATTGGTGCTATAAAAGAGAGTTTTTGCTTACTAATAAGTTCTGAATGCATTTGGGAATTACAGGTGCAGATATGTGGTTCTTTTATTTTGATCCCTCTTGTCAAATCGTTACCAAAAAGTATAAAATGCAGGCTGTGTTCAATTGTACATCATTAGATGTTTGCAGGGTGACAGCAGCAGGAAGACTGTCATGTAGACATAGCAGCTTTTGTTTCCCCCATACACTGTGTTTAGAACTAACATCAGTCTGTGTCGACTCATATGTGCAGGCTGCTATACTAAAAGTTTCTAATGCATTTAGAATTCCTGTGAAGTTAGTGTGTATTAATACATTCATATCAGTTAGCATTTATTGGAGGTTCTCTATATTCATATCACATTAACTGATATATTGGGGCTATAATATAATCATTGTGCACTGTAAATTCCAATCTCACATCACCTTGTCCTAGTAGAAAAGGTGGGCGGATTCTTTGAAGACGTGACCTTTGTGTTTATTTGAATCACAGAAGCGGCTTACTCTGCACAAAGGTAGCTGAAATACCCTGCGTTGGCATGACTTTGCATAAATGAAATTGTTCAATATTGCGTCCTTTGCATGATTTTTGCATTTTCAGTTTCATACACAGCCTCTTGGAGACACACCAGCCATACTGTATGTTCAACTATGTCACTTAAATAAACAGTAGACGTGTATCGGGTTTGCAGAAGTGTTTTTTATGACTGTGAACATGGATTTATATCCTGCACACCTGAGAAGTGCAAGTTTGATCCAAGTTCTGGTCCTTGTCTTTGCCCTTTTATCCAGTTGATGATTACAGGAATAACAGTTATTTCATATGGAACAGGTGAAATGATAAGAAGAAATAAGCTGTTTATGGTGATCAGTTTGCATATTCTGACTTGTCATTATATGATTTCTTTCTGTGTATTAAGTTCACTACAGGCAGAACTTTATCTGCAGCTGCAGGTCTCACTATTAGTAGCAAAGGTGTTGAATTAGTGCTGCATGCAGATGATCACATGCATAAAACCTTCCTACCAGAACTTTTTTATGATGTTCAAAAACATAAGCCAAATAGTGGGGAAAATAATCTAAAAATGACTTTCCTTCAAAAACACTATGCCTTAACAAAACAGCTCCATAATCTAGAGATACATTCGTATTTACACACTATCAAAGAATTCTGTCTGCGTTTTCTTCAGTGCATTCATTTATTTATGCAGGGTGGTGCCATGAGTAGTCACTCTCTTTTTTAATGTGTACATTTTAAGCATGAGTAAAAAAATGCAACAGTTGGACAAATATACAACTTACAACAAAGGATAAAGTTGGAGTTGAGAAAGGGTGGAAAGGGCATTAGAAAAAATGCTTGGTTGTGGTTTGACTGATGCATGTAGAGCAGAACCAGTTGTATGAACCAGCATGAACTGCATCTGCCTGTTCGAACAAAAAATGTCATGCCAGTGTAACCAGGTTGAAATAACAGATATATTTTCACATATGAAATTCCACCAACTTCCAAAAATTCATGTAAATAATTGTTTTATGTTTCCTATTCTGTGTTTAAAATGTATTTCACTTTTCATTGTTATTGGAATTAGTACTGTCTCTTTAAGAGGTCGCATTTGAATGATGTCACATATATGCGCCGGAGGTAAACAGAATACATCGGAACGACGCGGGAGAAAACAGACAGGCCGAATGGATTCTTTATGTGAAGATAGACATCAACTTCGTGGTGAAGATGGACATGAGTTGGATGGACTTTGTACATCGGAGATAGACGCGAAATGAATGGACATTGTCGTCACGTAAAGGAAAGACGGAGCAGCGGTATGGACGCTTGATTAATGGACGTTATCTTCATGCTAAAGAGAGACAGCGGTAATATGGACGCACGATTGACATACCTCATTTTCACGTTAAAGAGAGACGGGAATAAATGTTTGTTAAGCAGCATTCTACAGGCCAGTCTGTTCATTTATGCCACGACCAAGAAACAAAAGAACACAACGCAGGACAATAACAACGGGTGTGAAGGCAGATTTTCAGAGGCACACACACACACCCGTTACACCAGCCGAGCAAAATGAAAACTCAACATTTTTCAAAATGCCACCCTGCCACCCTCCAGCTCCACCCAAGTAGCTGATGAGAACCTGCCACCTAGAAGAAGGTAAAACTGTTGCCATCTAGACAAAACTTAGACATCAGGCTTTGACTGACCTTGTTTCCTCTACTGATGTTGCCCTCACACAAGAGAGCACTAATGTAGAGGGAAATAGTTTAGGGACCGTCCATGTAAATATGCGAATAGTTGGTGGGTTTGCAATGTCGGCCACATTGTGGACTCCACATTTTAGACTATGTAGTTTCTGAAGTTGACTTGATTTTTGTAAGAATTGTGCCTATCATGGACTTCTCTTTTATATTTAAAAAAAAGGATCAGACAAGTCAAAAGACTACATAGTACAAACTCCAGCCTCGCTGACAATATCATTAAGATCTACTTCAATCAGGCAAAACCTGTCCAGTCTTTTCACAGTGACAGACTGCACCACACTCACCAGCTAGGTGACCGGGAACTCATCAGAGAGTTCAAAAAGAAGACACCCTGAACTCCTGTTGGTCCAAACCACACAACATCCTTCTCACCACCAACACAGCATCAAGTGTGAAAGTACAAACTTGACGACAGAGGACTACAAGAGGACAGCTTCTCCACCTTGACCACAGAGCAGCAGGAGGACTCATCACCACAGGGGTCCTCTTCTTCATCACCTGCGGAGACCTCGAATACTGGGTCCACCCTTCAATAGAGCTTTGTCTACAGAGGAGCAGCACAAACACCGGAGTCCCAGAAGAAGACGCAGAACACCTACAGACAGCAGATCAATAGAGGAGCAGTGCAGGCACCATAGGCAGATGCAGAACATCTACAACAGAGTTGCAATGCCAGTAGCAGCCACAGAAAGCCCACATCTGGCTGCAGGATTAAATATATTCAACAGAGGGAGTCACAGACACCACAAATGTGACACTGCAGTGCACAATGAGTGAAACAAGCCATAACCGCGCACTAAAAGTAGTAATAACTCCAACTTTATGTCACGAGTCTTTGCGCAGGTCTTTGCGCAGGTCATGAAACAGCTGGATATTACTCATCACTATTCTAGCGCTTACCATCCAGAAAGCCAAGGCGCTCTGGAGCGTTTTCACTCCACACTAAAGAGCATGCTCCGGGCATATTGTTTTGAGGTTGAAAAGGACTGGGATGAAGGCGTTCATTTCCTCCTGTTTGCGGCTCACGAGGTAACTCAGGAGTCTTTGGGGTTTAGTCCAGCGGAGCTGGTGTTCGCGCACACCGTGCGCGGCCCATTAAAACTCCTGCAGGAAACGTGGCTGGGTGATAATAAACCACAGAATCTCTGTGATTATGTTTCAAACTTTCGTGGTAAACTTCACCGTGCGTTTTAATTAGCGAAGCAAAATATGTCCGTTACTTAGGCTAAAATGAAGCGATGGTTTGATAAAGACGCTAAAAACAGAAGCTTCAGTCCCGGTGACACAGCGTTAGTTTTGTTGCCTGTCCCCGGTTCGGCCCTACAAGCTCGTTACAGCGGTCCTTATGTGGTCAAGGAGAAACTAGGTGATCGAGATTACATTGTAGCCACTCCTGACCGTAAACGACGTAACCGAGTGTGTCATGTAAACATGTTGAAGCCTTACCTCTGCAGGGAATCTACTCATCCGACTCCTGGCAGTGAAGTGGACAACACCGTGCTGGCGCTGTCCAGTGCTGAAGTCGCGGTGAGTTCCCAGGTGATGGAGGAGCTGTCCGGTGCTGGAACCCCCGGGGTGCTGCCTACTGTGGCTGCAGCTGACCTCGAGGACGTGGTGGGTCTGTCCCTAGCTGTGGTCCAAGGCAGACTGCAGAATTCGGCAATGTTGTCTAAACTTGACGAGTATTTTTTGCACCTCACTGAGTCCCAGCCTGAGGATGTGGTCCAGTTAATTAAATCGAATGTTTCATTGTTTTCTGATGTGCCCACGCAAACTAATGTCCTTGAGCACGATATCGACGTGGGTGACGCTTCTCCGATTAAGCAACATGCTTATCGGGTAAATCCGGGGAAGCGTGCTCGCCTACAAAAACAGGTCGACTGTATGCTGGAGAACGGCATTGCCGAACAGAGCTCCAGCTCGTGGAGTTCACGGAATAAAAATCAGAGAATCATGCGCTGGTCGCTCGCGCTGCAATCGTTTAATCTAGAGGTTAAACATATTAGGGGTGAGAGAAATGTTGTGGCGGATGCGTTGTCACGTGTATGTTGCGTGTAGGTTGGGGCGAACCTCCACGCAACATCTTATGGGGGGGTGTTACATGTGGCTGGCTGCTGTGTCTCTCCTCGCTCTCTCTGATCTCCCTCCTCCCTTTATCTGTGTAATTGCAGCACACCTGAGTGCTGTTAACACTTAGGGAGGAGGAGGGTATTTAGGGAGGCAGGAGAGAGCAGCAGTCAGAGCAGAGATTGGAGAACCTCCCAGCCACACGTCCTCCTGGACAAACGCGTGAGTGGTTTGGTTGTGTTTATAAACTTTCCTTTTGTGATTAACATTGTGTTCTTTTCGTTTCAGGTACTTTGGCTATTCCCTCCCCACGCATGTTTAGATTGCTGGGTTTTGTTGTTTTAGTTTGGCTGTAGTTGCTGGTAGTCCTATTTTCGCTGTTTTCTTTTGTAGTATTAATTTTTGGTTAGGAAGTTTAGTACGGGGTGGTGACTGGTCCGAGAGCCCATTGCAGGGTTAGCCACGTTCACCACCCCTCTTTTGTTTCTTTTGGCCAGCAGCTGCAGCCCTTTTACTTTCACCATTATTTTCATCTTAGTTGATTAACGTTAGTTGAATTAATTGTTAATAAAGCTGGGTTTTTCCCTATTCTCACGTTACCTGCTGTGCCTGTCTAGTTTATATGTTGCCGGTCTCTTTGTTTATTCGAGCCTTGTCAACTTTAAAGAGGCCGTAACACTTGTCTCAAGTGTTTTTTTTGAAATTACTCACTTTCAGAACTGCAGTTAATACTATGTACTATCCATGAAAATTCAGTAGTGTGGATTGATGAAGAAAATAGGACATCTTTTGTTACAGATACCTTCTAGTGTCACTCCTTTCCATTGCCCATTGTTTTTCATAATTCTCTTACTGTTTGTTGTTTGCAACTGTACACCAGATGCCTTGTCTCTAACATTTTGTTGTCTACCAGCCTCAATGACTCCATCACCATTTGTAATTAATTAGCAACTATATGTAATTAATGAATTAGCAACTACATGCAAACTGACCACATTTCTTTTTGTATTTACATACTGTCCCTTCCCAACTGTCTCACCAACTGTATAAAATGTTTTACTCAGTAAATGTTCTGGGTCAACTTACCTTCACAGACTTTTAGCAAGCCCACTGTATACTGGAATACTAATAAACACCCCACTACAGCAAACCTTGCATGTGGACTTTTGATAAATTTCTTCAACAATAGTTTAATGAAGTCAACTAGACAGTGTAGGGATGGAAATGTACACTTTCAGTATTAAATCATGCTGCCCTGGGTTGACAAAAGGTGCACTGTTTAACCTACTTAGACCGGGAGTCAACTAATCTAACTTCTTTGACTCACATCTTTGGTGATAACACAAAAATGGGATGGGACTAAATTCCACCAATCCGAATGTGGTGGGCTGGAGCTTGGAATAAAACCAGGCATCTGTGCGTTAAAGTCCCACTCCTCACTTCATTCACCAACCACAACATCTTTGAACAGGAACATCATTGAACAAGTTATCTTTTGATTGTAAACTGTGTGAAAAACATGACCGAACTATGGATTATTTCCAAACGCAGTTTACACTACTTCACCGTCTTATTGATACTGGCAGCTGCTCAATTGCACATTGTGCAGAGTTCAAGAACAGATGCAAAGAAATTCTCACCTACGTGAACGATCTGCTCCTTTTTTTTTTTTTTGCCCTTGAATCTCAGGTCTTTGGTGATGACACAAAAATGGGATGGGACTAAATTCCACCAATCGGATGTGGTGGGCTGGAGCTTGGTATAAAACCAGGCTTCTGTGTATTTCAGTTCCACTTCTCACTTCGTTCACCAGCCACAACATCTTCTGTCTTCTGTCAGCTGTTGCACTTCACTCTGAAACCATGGCCAAGGACATGACTCTGCTGTGGGGCTCCGGCTCTCCTCCCTGCTGGAGGATCCAGATCATGCTGGAGGAGAAGCAGCTGCAGGGCTACAACCAAAAACTGCTCTCCTTTGAGAAAATGGAGCACAAGTCCCAGGAAGTCCTGGATATGAACCCCAGAGGACAGGTGGGTTCAAGTCAAACTAGCTGTTTACCTAGAAACCACTCAAATCCTCTCTTTAAATGAATGAATTCATATTACACAAAGCTTGAACTTAAAGTAATTATCTTAAGTTTTTAATTCCCCCCTGTCTGTCTTAAAGATCCCGACCTTCAAATGTGGGAACCATATCCTGAATGAGTCCTACGCTGCCTGCTTTTTCCTGGAGGTGAAAACTTGGCTGAGGTCTTGAACTTGACTCTAGTTAATATTTCATGCAGCTAAGGCATTAATAAGGTTGAGGGCTGTTCTGCTTGTCAGACAGACACGCTACACTGTAGAGGAAAAGAAATTGGAGCTCCATGCTGTTCTTCATAACAGTTCCTCTCTTTTCTGTTCACAACAACAGAACCAGTACAAGTCTCAGGGAAACAAGCTGATCCCCGACTCCCCCGATGCACAAGCACTGATGTACCAGCGCATGTTTGAGGTTTTCACACTCGTCGAGAAATTGGGTATGTTAACCCTGATATGCATAACTGAAGTATTTGGTTCTTGTTTTGTGAGGCAAGACTTCTGTGCTAGCCCTGAAAATCTATCCATCCATCTATTCTCTATATACTATATAAATATATATCTAGATAACATTAATCCTTATTAGGGTGGCAGGGGACTGGAGACTATACCAGCTGACTTAGGGTGAAGGCAGTCTATCGCAGGACTACATATACAGACAAGCAATCAGACTCACATTCACACCTACAGAGAATTTAGAGTTACTAATTAACCTCAGCATGTTTTTGAACTGTGGGAGGAAGCTGGAATACCTGGCGAAAACCCACACATGCACAGGGAGAACATGCAAACTCCATGTGGAACGATCCTGGGAAGGAGACATGAACCGGGGATCTTCTAGCTACAAGGCGAAAGTGTTAACCACCTATCCACGGTGCAGCCCACCTTAAAAATCCTTCATCTTAATAAATGGTGCAAGTTTGTCCAAATTACATCTTAACCACTTGGATTTAGTGAGTTTTTACAGACTATCCAGGCTACTAAAGCTCAGGAACGGTTATGGGATTTAGCAGTTGTTGCCATTCTGCCTTTTAGAACTGAAGTGTTAAAAATACATGCTGAATGAAGTCAAGACGAGACATTAAATGCATTAAATCTATGTATATATGAATCTAAACCCTCGCAACAGGTAGTGATGTTGAAAGGTCACATGTTAATCCCACAAAGGATCACATGCTCAGATTTGTTTACTTGTAAAGCTAAAATCATGAGTCTGGGTGCTTTATTGATAAGGAGGGCTGCTAAACTAAAATAGCTGAAATCCCAGTTCATTACAGTGGCTAAATGCATCACTTTAGGCTCTTATCTGAAACATTTTTATTGCCCTCAGTGTGAAGCTGATCTTATATAATGATGTCCTGACTGACCCCAGCCTCTGCTGGTAAAAAGAAGTTACAGTCCAAACACAATGTGGGAGTCCATGTTATGCAACATGTTCACAGATTTCTTTGATTAGCCTCATAGTCCTCATATCTCAGAAAACGGTTGTTACAACTTGTTGACATTTTCCAGTGGAGATTGTCCTTTACAACTACAAGGTCCCAGAGGGGGAGAGACACGACTCTGCTGTTCAGAGAAATAAGGAGGCTCTGACAGCTGAGCTCAAGCTGTGGGAGGGATACCTGAAAAAAACGGTAAACGCTTTAACACTCACACCACACTCTACAGAGTGTAACCTAAGCTGACATTCATAAGCAAGAGGCTGTAATATAATGTTACAATACAGCAGCAGCACTTTGTATTACTACTTTTGTTTCTCTCAGCCATATTAAATGTTAATATAAATGCTGCTACAAGTATCATAATGACACTGGATGATCTGGGAGAGTTTTTACAGCTACAGTTTATACAAATTTAACTTTAATCTTTGCAGGATAGAGGTGAATGATTTAATGGTTGAAGAACAGCTCAGCATTTTAAGAAAAATGTTCAATCACTACAGCTGAGAGTTAAACAAGTACATTGACACGTTGGGCTTAGAACAGGTAACAAAAGGCTGGACCAAGGCCTACATCTTGCTGTCGTTTCTTTTATTACATTTAAAAATTTACATGCTGGACCATTTCTTTATTGAGGTCAGTGACTGTCTGTTAGGACTGCAAACCTTTTTAAAACCACAAAAAGTTTGTTTCATTTAGTTGTTGTTCTGTCAGTGTCACACAGATTAAATATGATGTGGTAATTTATGAATTTCACAGGTGCTGCTTGGTAAACTTTGTTATCTTTGGACATAACCAGGTTGCCTGTTTGGTCCTATTTTCTTAAGATAAGCTGACTGGAGCTTGGTGTTGATCTTCCATCAGACCATCAAAAGAGAGTTTTCCCTTCACGTCAGACTATATCTTTAAAAACACTTTCACCAATAATGGATGTGAAATATTTAATTATTAATGCTTCACCAACTCTTGCATTCTCTCTTCTAGGACTGTTGTCTGGCTGGAAAAGAATTCACACTGGCTGATGTGGTTTTTTTCCCAAGCGTTGCTTTTCTATTCCGCCTTGGGTAAGTAGGTTAAAGAACCAAAAATGACTATTAGCTGTTTATCAGTATGGAGTAATAAACAGGAAAAAATGCACAATTTAAAGTGTCATAATGAATTTTGGAATTTTTTGCTGTAGGTTAAGCAGTGAGCATCACCCTGTACTGGCAAAATACTACAACAGTCTGAAGGACAGAGCCAGCATCAAAGCCACCTGGCCTCCTACCTGGCAGCTCACCCCCGGATCAGACATGATGAAAAACATCTGAGATCCAAATCCTCCTCAATGGACACACAAACAGTTCCTGTTCTCATTCGATATGTAACCACTGCTTGCATTGCACTACTTTTTATAAAACTACGCTTTGCTTCTGCTATGAAGAGCAATTTTCTGCAAAGTGTAAAAAGAGGAGAAACTCAAATATAATCCAGTAAAAGATAAAAGAATGTTAACACTAAATAACATGTATGATTCAATTTATTTACATGTGAGAATAAAAATCCCCACTGATGCAGTTTAATGTTGGTACCACCTTCATGTTTTACTTCTTCAGCTCCCATGTCCCTTATATGAACATATGTAATGTAAGTATATACTTTGAAATAATGTATTTCTACTTGGAAAAATAATTATTTGTAATGCACCACATAAAGCAATGTATCAGCTCACCTCTCCTGACCCAGAAACGCATATATACACACACACCCAGTGTTTATCAGGTTTTTAGATTATGTCCTCATTCAGTCCTGTGGTAAACTAAAGTTGTCACTGCTAACAGGCAGACTCTGTGTGTTTTCTCACCCTTTTGACTGTGGCCTCCACCTGCATCTGTTTTAAGCTGCATCTCACCTCCCAATCAATCCATGTGTGTACATGAAGACTGCTTTTTAAATCACATTTTTTCTTTTATCCTTCTATATGCAGAATGGATACAACTCAGACATAGTGCTTCATAATGATGTTGTGCCTTCAGCTTTATTTGCATGATGAAATCATGTGTGTGTGTGCTGTTGGCAGCTAAAGCTTGCGATTCAACATCATTGTGTACATGACACAAAAATATGAAGAACATGTTAAACTCTAATTAGCACAGGACAGTTGGAAGTGTGAGTGCATGGACTTTGCAAATGTATTTCTCACATGTGCAACACATAGTATTTGTTTTACAGTCCTTCTTCTTACTTCTTCAGCAAAGAGAGAACTGGTGGTGATGTCATCTGCATCACCTTTATAGCCTCTGAACACATTCTCCATTCTCCAGAAATGTTTCATTTGTTTGAAATTGATAAAACTGGAGATTTGTTGTGGATGGATGTTGTGGCACCTGCACGAGAAAGTTTTTGTTTTTCTGAGATCAATCAGTTGCACAAATAATCTAAATTTTTCATTATGTGTTTGTGTGCATGCATGTGTCTGTGTGTGTCTGTGTGGCTTTTCGAGCTGTGTGTGATGTGGGTGTGTGTTTTAGTCCTATGTGGCTCTGATTTTTAACTGCCGGGTCATTTTTGACACTAAGACACAAGGGTTAATTAATTTGTAGAAATCAATCAACTTTGTGCACCAAAAATATCAGATAAAGACAGTAAAGTTTCTGAAATCTCATAGTTGTAGTTCCGTCTCCCAGCCAGTAGGTGTCAGTATGCGCTCTATCAAAGCTTGTTAACTCAATAAAATGGGTAAAGAGTTAAAGTCTTCATCTTCAGCTCAGTCATCGAGCTTACTTGTGCATTTTGTGTGTCTTCAGGGACAGTAGAAGGTGTCATCTTGAGGCTTTTTAAACCGAAACCATGGCCAAGGACATGACTCTGCTGTGGGGCAGCGGCTCTCCTCCCTGCTGGAGGGTCCAGATCATGCTGGAGGAGAAGAAGCTGCAGGGCTACGACCAAAAACTGCTCTCCTTCGAGAAAATGGAGCACAAGTCCCAGGAAGTCCTAGATATAAACCCGAGGGGTCAGGTGAGGACAGCAACGTAATAATAATAACAGTAATAATGAATGCTGCTGCTTATCACATCATTATAAGCTCATATTAATCCTATCAGCTTCATGCTCTTAGGAGCAACTAGTTATTCACTGTTGTGCTGCAAGGTACTTAACGCCAAACTTCTGTAAAAAAAAAAAGTGACATATATTGATTTCCAGTTTTGGTATGTAAGTTGACCTGTTTGAATCAAACAGAAAAGCTTTACCAAAGCACAATAATGGACTATTTAATTCGGCATGTGTTCTATTTTTTTCAGTTAGGTTTATTAAAAGAAATACATGAATGAATTTGCGCATGTCCTCCTTATCAGTATCAAAGTTCCCTTTGTTCCCAAGCTATTGCATTATAAAAAATCAGCTAACAAATAAAAGCAATGATGAAGTCAATTGTGTTTGCAGTGGATGTAGTATTATCATGCCGAAGATATTATAAGCTTATTTAATTTATTGTCTTAATGTAAGCTTTGTATTTTATGAGCAAACGAGGGAAAAAAATAGTTTTAAATACAGTTTGATGCAGGGTTTTATTACATGTTGCAATAAAAGTGCACCTGCTGTTGATAGTTTCATAGTCACAAAACCTTCAAACACAGTTTTGTTTACAACATATTATGGTCAGTAATTTTTCCTAATATTTTGTGTAATACAGCACAAAAGGTTGTTCTAATTAGTTTCCAGTAGCATTAGCATTAAAGCATGATGCATAATAATAAACCCTTTAATAGTCTTTCTCACTCACATTGTAACTTGGTTTATTTTTCAGCTTCCATCTTTCAAACATGGAAACATCGTCGTGAATGAATCCTACGGTGTCTGTTTTTACCTGGAGGTGAGGGAGACACTCCAATAAGCAGTTTTACACTCAGCAGCATGAATTGTGACAAAAGTTCAAATGTATTTCCTGTCCTAACACCAGAGCCAGTTTAAAAACCAGGGAACCAAACTGATCCCAGATGACACTGACCAACAAGCTCTGATGTACCAGCGCATGTTTGAGGGTCTCACATTCTACGATAAAGTTGGTAAGGAATAAAAGTTTGGTGCAAAATACCGCTTGGATTACTGTTTTCACCTGATATTTTCCATACTATTTATTTGATTGATTTCAATCAACAGTAGAATGGTCTGTTTTTTTTCATAGCATAGACTTCCTGGCAGATCAAAATCTGATTTAAATCCATGACCAAAAGACCAAGAAGCAACAGATTATCTGTTAAATCTTTAATATATGTTACTCTTCTGAGCCCCAATGCTTTTGAAAAAAATCTGAAAGACACATCGGTAAATCACAGCGCTGCACTCTGTGATGAGTTCCTTCATTATGGTGTGAATCAAAACAATTTTATTTATGCATTAATTTTTCCAACAGTGTGTGCTACATACATTTTGTAAGTCTTGTGACATTAATTTAAATTTTAGCTGCACAAACCAGTAATTCTCATCTATTAAATGAAACTATGTATTTGTGACATGTATATTGACCTATATATATGATATATTTGTCTGAAATTTGAACATGCTACAATGTGAAGCCACTGCCTGCTGAATGTGTTAATGCATGTGTGTAATCTGAATGTTTTCCTGATTTTAGCTGCTGTTATCTACTATGAATATTACGTCCCTGAAGGAGAGAGGCACGACTCAGCTGTGAAGAGAAACAAAGAGGCTCTGGACACTGAGCTGAAGCTCTGGGAAGGATACCTGCAGAAGGTATGTTGGTGAGCAGTGAAAACACAAACTGACTCAACATCCACTGATGCATTCAAACTGTGTTTGTCACTTTTTTCTCTTTCCAGCTGGGTGCTGGCTCTTACCTGGCGGGACCGTCTTTCACACTGGCCGATGTGGTTGTTTTTCCCACTGTTGCTAATCTTTTCCGATTTGGGTAAGAGAAGCAGAAACTGTAAGAGATGCTGCCTTCAAATGAGACTCATGAGCTTCTGATTGCGACATGGGATGTCTTATACAAGAAATAACTAGCTCAGGTGGTAACATTGACTGTATGAGAAGAGCACTGCTGATAGGAACTGGAAACACAAGTGTTATTGTCGGCACCTAGAAGCCTCCAAGGCCATTTAGCACACTAACAAGTAGGTAATGTACACCGTTTCCCAAAAGTTCGTTCTCCCCCTAAAAACAAAGCTCAAAGACTGATTATGCAATATAATCAATTTATTCAATAGCCAGTATGTCCTCCTTTCACTTTGATTACAGCTTTCAGTCTTTCAGACATGGAATGTATCAAGTTCTTGAGTGTGGATAGTTCTATCTTCCCCTACTCTTGCACAGAACTAGAGTTGAGCTGTTTCATGGTGGTCATTGGTGGACTGGTAATGGCGCGACTGTTCAGGATTCCCCAACAGTTCACAATTGGGTTGAGCTTAGGAGAGTTTGGTGACCATTCCTCCTTGCGCAGAAAAACAGGCAGATGGTCAGAACATCCTTGCTGAGTCGTACAGGGAGTGTGAGCAGGGGCACCATCTTGCATAAATACCAATTCTGAACGTCTGTTAGACATTTTCTGTTCAGTCACAGGCCCCAACTTTTTTCCTCTTTGCAGGAAGTAGTACCTTTTGTAGAATGTTGTTGGTATAATATTATGCATTATCAGATGTATCTAGAGGCACAATGTGCCACTCTGAGAGACCTGAAGTGGACATAGCCCACCAAACCATAATATGGGCACTGAACTTCACTTGCTCAGAAGATGGTACTTTTTCATGATCATCTGTACGATACAGTCATTTTGGCTGCTGGGTGTGGTGTGGAGTTTGGTAAGTCATGGGGTACGTTGTCTCTTGTAAGCTTTCAGCCTCAATGTTTCTGTTAAAAAAACGATGCACAGTCCTCTTAGAAACATCTTATTCAAGACTTTTCAGCCTCTGACTGAGTCACCGGAATGACTGGTGTCTTTTACCCGTGGCCTTTCTCATCAGATCCTTGGTTCTTGCAGTTAGGCCTGATGGACGTCCTGAGTTAGACTAGTCTTTGAAGGATCCTCCTTTGTTGTATCTTTACCACAACTTCTCTACCCAGCGGATACTTCTGCCAAGGGTTTGAGCGGCCTGCTGATTAGTTTTTCCTGCATTTGGAAGAGCAATGGCCTGTGCATGAATCTGAGACTCTGAAAGAGCAGCTTTTCCCCCTTATGTTTGGCCATGATAGCAACTCTTTCAACATTCGGTTGTAAGTATAATGCATTTGGTCCAATGGGGAGAACAAACTTGTAGGAAATACAAAAGACACAAAAGATGAAGCTGTTGGAAACATCTACCTCCATTTTCTTCATTCTAATATTAAGAAGAAACGATTACCTTCGTACTACTTCTAAAAAATGAGTTTCCATGACTTCTGCCATTTCTGATGTCAGCAAATTCGTCACAACTCGGGAACTCAAAACTTTCAGAAAATTTCTTCTTACAAAATTGTGAATACAACACAGTGTGTAGATGAATTACGTCACAGTATGTAGATGTTTCAGTTCAAATGTCTGCTACTTTCTGATCCACAGGTTGTCTGCTCAGCGTTACCCTAAACTGGGAGAGTATTATGGTCTGGTGAAGGAGAGACCCAGCGTCAAAGCCAGCTGGCCTCCTCATTGGCTGGAAAACCCAAAGGGAGACGAGGACACCCTGAAGGACGTCTGATATTTACACTCTCTTGTTATTGTGATGTTCTGGTGTGGCCTCTAATGCAAAACTTTTGCTTTTGTCTACCAAAAGCTTAACTAACAGCTTGATAAATATGATACAGCTCTGATTTTGATTATTGGTGCTGTAAAAGAAATTGTAGGCTTACTATAAAGTTCTGAATACATTAGGGAATTACAGGTGCAGATATGCGGTTCTTTTATTTTGATCCCTCTCTTGTCAAGTCTTTGACCAAAAAGTATAAAATGCAGGCTGTGTTCAACTGTACGTCATTAAATGGTTGCAGGGTGACAGCAGCAGGAAGACTGATGCTATGATGACATAACAGCTTTTGTTGCCCCCATACACTGTGTTTAGAACTAACATCTTCTAACAACGTCTACTAACAACGTCTGTCGACTCATACATGTACATGCTACTGTGTCAAAAGTTTCTAATGCATTTACAGTTTCTGTGAAGTCAGTGTGCGTTAATACATTCATATCATTTAGAATTTCTATGAGGCTCTCTGCATTCATACCACATTAACTGATATATTAGGGCTATAATATCATCAGTTTGCATTGTAAAATCCAATCTCACATCTCTTCCTCGTCCGAGTAGAAAAGGTGGGCGGAATCTTGGAGAACATGACCTTTGTATTCATTATTTGAATGTCAGAAGTGGGTTGCTCTGCACAAAGGTAAGTCAAATATCCTGCGTTGGCATGACTTTGCATAAATGAAATTGTTCAATATTGTGTCCTTTGCATGATTTTTGCATTTTCACTTTCATGCACAGCCTTTTGGAGACACACCAGCCATACTGTATGTTCAACTATGTCACTTCAATAAACAGTAGATGTGTATCAGGTTTGCAGGAGTGTTTTTTATGACTGAACATGGATTTATATTCTGCACACCTGAGAAGTGCAAGTTTGATCCAAGTTCTGGTCCTTGTCTTTGGCCTTTTTTCCAGTTTAAATGCTGATGATTACAGGAATAACTGTTATTTCGTATGGAAGAGGTGAAATATCCATCATGCTGACGACCCAGTCCAAAACCCTTCACTGATAAGAACAGAAGAAATAAACTGTTTATGGTGATCAGTTTACATATTCTTACTTGTCATTATATGATTAGTTTCTGTTTATCTAGTTCACTACAGGCAGAACTTTATCTGCAGTTGCAGGTCTCACTATTAGTAACAAAGGTGTTGAATTAGTGCTGCATGCAGATGATCACATGCATAAAACCTTCCGACCAGAACTTTTGGTTGAGTTTCAAAATCATGAGCCAAATAATGGGAAAAACTATTTAAAAATGACTTTCTTCCGAAAATAGTAGACCTTAATTCAATGGCCCCATGATCGAGAAATACATCCACATTTACAATTTATCAAAGAACTCTGTCTGCATTTTCTTCTTTGCATTCATTCATTCAACCTTTATTTTTACAGGGTGGTGCCGTAAGTAATTGCTGTCATGTATAATGTGTACATTGTAAGCATGAGTCAAAAAATACAACAGTTACACAAATATACAACTTACAACAAAGGATAAGGTTGGAGTTGAGAAAGGGTGGACAGGACACCACATAAAACTCTTTATTAACTGTTTTGACTGATGCATGTAGAGAAGAACCAGTTGTATGAACCAGCATGAACTGCATCTGCTTTTCGAACAAAAAATGTTTGCATCCCAGCCGAGCAAAATGAAAACTCATGGACACTCAGGAGCTGTCACATGAGACACACTGCATACTGATGAAGACACAGATATGAATTTATCATCAATGGTGAGAATATGGAATGAAGAGAACAGTATCAGGAGGAGGATTGTCTCTGATGTACACTGATTGGTCAATGTCTTGAAGATAACATTTTTGATGCAGACTTTTTGTTGAATTTCTCAGAAACATGAAATATTACTGGATAGCAGCTGAGTGTGTTATTTGAAGGTAGAGACCTGAGCAGAACCAAGTGTTTTTCTTGTGATTTTTGCAGCCTTCTTTCTTTCAACAAGTTATCTTTTGATTATAAACTGTGTTAAAAACACGACTGAAATATGGATTCTTGCCAAATACAGTTTACACTACTTCACTGCTCTGTTGTTACTGGCAGCTGCTCAATTGCACATTGTCCAGAGTACAAGGACACAAAGAAATTGTCACCTATGTGAACAATCTGCTCCTTTTGTTTGTTTTGTTCTGCACACCTAAACTGTGAATCTTAAATGTGTGGATAAATTATATAGGGGGTGTCACTTACACGCAGTACAAGATGGAGTAGAGATATGATTGCTTATTGCATACGGCTATACCAGAGATTTTCCCCTTCTCCCCACCCACTCCTTGTACATGCACAGGTAATTGTGCTGAGTCACTGTGACTTTTCAACTGTCAAATCTCAGGTTGCTGTGCACATGCAACAGGAAAAGAGCAAAGTGCTGCAGAAATAGGTTAAAATAAAAACTGCAAAGGAGAATAACATTCACAGGTTTCAACAGATGCATATTCTTTCAGTAACATTTGTGAAAATACAACTTTAATAATAAAAACTGCATGAAATAACTGCAGCAGTGACCACCAATGAACACCTACAGTTGCAGAAGGAACAAGACAGTTACTTTTATTTTAACTATACACTAAATTTTTCTGCCTTATTGTATATTTTCCTGACAAAATAACAGTATATAATTTATAGTTCTTACTTCAAGAAACAGACTGATAATTATTTAAAGTTTCAGCACACAGAAGCTTTTTATTTAAGTTTGCATCAGTGCACAATACAGTCTTGTTTTTGAGCTGGATTTCCTTTTGTTTTTTCATGTGAGCTGCATGCCAAAGTCAAAGAGTGCAGACACAAAGCAAGAGAAGTCACTCCTCCTCACATGACTTCATCAGTGCCTGTTGATACAAGCAGCTGGGTATATAATAATCCACATAAAATAGTTTAATAAAGTCAACTGTGCAGTATGGGGATTGAAATGTACACTTTCCGTCTTACATCATGCTGCCCTGTGTTGACAAAAGGAGCACCGTTTAACCTACTTAGACAGGGCGTTAACTATCCTGGCTTCCTTGACTCGAGATCTTTGGTGACAACTCAAAAATGGGATGGGACTAAATTCCACCAATCCGAATGTGGTGGGCTGGAGCTTGGAATAAAACCAGATTTCTGTGCGTTTAAGTTCCACTCCTCACTTCGTTCACCAGCCACAACATCTTCTGTCTTCTGTCAGCTGTTGCACTTCTCTCTGAAACCATGGCCAAGGACATGACTCTGCTGTGGGGCTCCGGCTCTCCTCCCTGTTGGAGGGTCCAGATCATGCTGGAGGAGAAGCAGCTGCAGGGCTACAACCAAAAACTGCTCTCCTTTGAGAAAAAGGAGCACAAATCCCAGGAAGTCCTGGACATGAACCCCAGAGGTCAGGTGGGTTCAAGTCAAACTAGCTGTTTACCTAGAAACCAGTCTAATCCTCATTCAACTTCAGTGTGCGTTTTTTTTAACATATGAATTTATTTTACACATGCTTGAACTTAAAGTAATTATTTAATTTTTAATCACCCCCTGTTTGTCTTAAAGCTTCCTGCCTTCAAATGTGGGAACCATATCCTGAATGAGTCCTACGCTGCCTGCTTTTTTCTGGAGGTGAGAACTTGGCTCTAGTTAATATTTCATGCACCAAGGAGTTAATAAGTAGGAGGGCTGTTCTGCTTGTCAGACAAACAGACATCCTACACCACAGAGGAATAGAAACCGAAACTTCACGCTGTTCTTCATAACAGTTCCTCTTTTTTTGTTCCATTAACAGAACCAGTACAAGTCTCAGGGAAACAAGCTGATTCCCGACTCCCCTGATGCACAAGCGCTGATGTACCAGCGCATGTTTGAGGTTTTAACATTCCACCAGAAAATAGGTATGTTAATCCTGATATGCATAACTGTGCATATCAGTGTGAAGCTGATGTTATATAATGATGTCCTGACTGAACCCAGCCTCTGCTGGTAAAAAGAAGTTAAAGCCCAAACACAATGTGGGAGTCCATGTTATGCAACATGTGCACAGATTTCTTTGATTAGCTTCATAGCCCTCATATCTCAGAAAATGGTTATTACAACTAAATATCTGTTGACATTTTCCAGTGGAGATTGTCACATACAACTTCAGGGTTCCAGAGGAGGAGAGACATGACTCTGCTGTTCAGAGAAATAAGGAGGCTCTGACAGCTGAGCTCAAGCTGTGGGAGGGATACCTGAAAAACACGGTAAATGCTTGAACAATCACACCACACACCTAAGCCAACATTCATAAGCAAAAGGCTGTAATATAATGTTGCAATGCAGCAGCAGCACTTCGTATTGCTGTTGCTGTTTTTCTTAGTCATATTAAATGTTAATGTAAGTGCTGCTTCAAGAATCATAATGAAACTGGATGATCTGAGAGACACAAATTTAACTTTAATCTTAGCAGGATGGAGGAAATGACTTAATGCTTGAGGAAAAGCTCAGCACTTTGATGAAAATACTCACTCACTGCAGCTGAGAGTTACATGTTGACATGTTGGGCTTAGAACAGGTAACAAAATGCTGGACCAAGACCTCCAGCTTGCTGTTGTTTCTTTTAATTATTCCATTTAAAAAATTGCGTAGGTTGCTGAACTATTTCTTTATTGGGTGCAGTGTCTGTCTGTTAGGACCACAAACCTCTGTAAAACCACAAATAGTTTGTTTTATTTTAATTGTTGTTCTGTCAGTGTCACACAGATTAAATATAATGTGGTAATTTATGAATTTCACAGGTGCTGCTTGGTAAACTTTGTTATCTTTGGACATAACCAGGCGCCTGTTTGACCCCATTTTGTTGAGATAAGCTGACTGGAGCTTGGTGTTGATCTTCCATCAGACCATCAAAAGAGAGTTTTCCCTTGATGTCAGACTATATCTTTAAAAACACTTTCACCAATAATGGATGTGAAATATTTAATTATTAATGCTTCACCAACTCTTGCATTCTCTCTTCTAGGACTGTTGTCTGGCTGGAAAAGAATTCACACTGGCTGATGTGGTTTTTTTCCCAAGCGTTGCTTTTCTATTCCGCCTTGGGTAAGTAGGTTAAAGAACCAAAAATTACTATTAGGTGCTTATCAGTATGGAGTAATAAACAGGAAAAAATGCACAATTTAAAGTGTCAGAATGAATTTTCAAATTTTTTTTCCATAGGTTAAGTAGTGAGAGTCACCCTGCACTGGCAAAATATTACAACAGTCTGAAGGACAGACCCAGCATCAAAGCCACCTGGCCTCCTCACTGGCAGAGCACTCCTGGACCGGACATGATGAAAACCATCTGAGATCCAAATCCTGCTCAGTGGACACAGTAACAGTTCCTGTTCAGATTCGATATGTAACCATTCCTTGTATTGCACTACTTTTTTTTTTTTTAAAGCTATGCTTGGCTTCTGCTATGAAGAGCAATTTTCTGCAAAGTGTAAAAAGAGGAGAAACTCAACTATTATCCAGTAAAAGACAAAAGAATGTTAACACTAAATAACATGTATGATTGAGTTTATTAACATGTGAAAATAAAAATGCCCACTGATTCAGTTTAATGTTTGTACCACCTTCATGTTTTACTTATTCAGCTCCTATGTCCCTTATATGAACATATGTAATGTAAGTGTTTTCAGCTCACCTCTCCTAACTCAGAAACACACACATACACACACACACACACACACACACACACACACACACACACACACACACACACACACACACACACACATATATATATATATATATATATATATATATATATATATATATATATATATATATATATATATATATATATATAGGTGTGTTTATAGGCAAAGGTGTTGAATTAGTGCTGCGTGCAGATGATCACATGCATAAAACCTTCCTACCAGAACTTTTTTATGATGTTCAAAACCATAAACCAAATAGTGTGAAAAACAATCTAAAAATGACTTTCCTCCGAAAATACTAGACCTTAATAAAATGACCCCATGATCTAGAAATACGTTGGTATTTACACTTGATCACAGAACTCTGCACTTTCTTCTCTGCATTCATTAATTCAACCTTTACTCATACAGGGTGTTGCCATGAGTAGTTGCCCTCTTTTATAATGTGTACAATGTAAGCATGAGATAAAAAAGACAACAGTTAGACAAATATACGACTTACAACAAACGATAAGGTTGGAGTTGAGAAAGGGTGGACAGGACACCACATGAAAAAGCTTGATAAACTGGTTTGACTGATGCATGTAGAGAAGAACCACTTGTATGAACCAACATGAACTGCATCTGTTTTTCGAACAAAAAATCTTTACATAGCCGAGCAAAATGAAAACTCATGCACACTCAGGAGCTGTCACATGACACAGGCTGCATACTGATGGAGTCACAGATATGAATTTATCATCAGTGGTGAGAATATGGAATGGAAAGAAAAGTCTTAAAATAAGAGAACATTTCTGATGCAATCTCTCTTGAAGAAACATGAAATATTACCGAACAGCAGCTTAGTATGTTTTTGAAGGTAGAGACTTGAGCAGAACCATGTGTTTCTCTTGTCATTTCTGCAGCCTTATGGATTATTTCCAAATACATTTTACACTACTTCAAATTCAGATTCAGATTGTTTTATTGTCATTCAAATTACATCGGAGATGCACTGCAGAACAAAATGACGATGCAGGCTCAGCAATAAAAAGACACACAATCAAAACAAGCACCTGAGATAAAATAAATAAGTTATAAATACTGGTGAAGTAGTGCAGTGAATGAAATAAGTGAAAACAAGAGAATAAATAAGAAGTTATTGCACATGTCCAAGGTAACTGCATTTGTGAAAAGCAGTTGAGAGTGTATGTTTAATAATTACAATCCTCTGTTTGAAAGACAGATTGCGGCGGGGAAAGAAAACCTTCCTGAACCTAACAGTTTTACATCTCAGGCTGTGGTACCTCCTGTTTAAGGAGGTTGACAGGCAATGTTGCTCTGCCAAGTCCCTTACAGGTGACAGTGAGACCCCAGTGATCCTCTCAGCAGCCCTCACCGCTCTTCTCTTCAGTGCTTTCCAGTCAGAGCCACTGCTGCTCTCATGCCACAGTGAGATGCTGCTGGTTAGCACACTCTCTATGGTTCCTCTGACGAAAGTGGTGAGGACTGATGTGCTCAGATGAGCTCTCTTTAGCCTCTGCAGAAAGATCAGGCGCTGATGAACCTTCTCGGTGATGGAGGAGATGTGCAGAGATCAGGTGAGGTTATGAGCCACATGCACTCCCAGGAATTTGATGTGCTGCACTATTTCTTCTGCAGTGTCCATAATGTAAACCGGCATGTGCACTGCCTGTTTCGTCCTGAAGTCAATCACCATCACCAGTTCTTTGGTTTTTTCCACATTCAGGATCAGATTGTTCCTGTTGCACCATTTCACAACAGACTTCATCTCCTCTCTGTAGTCCTCCTCTTCATCACTTTGAATGAGACCCACCGTTGCGGTGTCATCCCCATACAGTATGATGTGGTTTGGTTTGGGCTGAACTTTGCACAACAATCGTGGGTCACCAGAGTGAAGGGGAGGGAACTTAGAAAGCACCTTCTCCTGTGGAGAACCTGTGCTTCAACGACCGGTTGATACTGGCAGCTACTCAATTTGCACATTCAAGAACAGACACAAAGAAATTTTCGCCTACGTGAACACTCTGCTCCTTTTTTGTTTTTTTTCCTTGACTCAAGCTCTTTGTTGATAACTCAAAAATGGGATGGGACTAAATTCCACCAATCGGATGTGGTGGGCAGGAGCTTGGCATAAAACCAGACTTCTGTGCATTCTATCCTCTGTCAGCTGTTGCACTTCTCTCTGAAACCATGGCCAAAGACATGACTCTGCTGTGGGGCTCCGGCTCTCCTCCCTGCTGGAGGATCCAGATCATGCTGGAGGAGAAGCAGCTGCAGGGCTACAACCAAAAACTGCTCAACTTTTATAAAAAGGAGCACAAATCCCAGGAAGTCCTGGACATGAACCCCAGAGGACAGGTGGGTTCAAGTCAAACTTGCCGTTTACCTAGAAACCAGTCAAATTGTCACTCAACTTCAGTCAGCATTTTTGTTAAATGCATGAATTTATATTACACATGCTTGAACTTAAAGTAATTATCTTTTAATTACTTTAATTATCTTTTACCAATTAATCTTTAATTCCCCCATGTCTGTCTTAAAGCTTCCTTCCTTCAAATGTGGGAAACATATCCTGAATGAGTCCTACGCCGCCTGCTTTTTCCTGGAGGTGAGAACTTGGCCAAAGTCTTGAACTTGGCTCTAGTTAATATTTCATGCAGCCATGGAGTTAATAAGTAGGAGGGCTGTTCTGCTGTCAGACAACCAGATATCCTACACTGCAGAGGAGAAGAAACTGGAGCTCCATGCTGTTCTTCATAACAGTTCCTCTTTTTTCTGTTCCCAACACCAGAATCAGTACAAGTCTCAGGGAAACAAGCTGATTCCTGACTCCCCCGATGCACAAGCACTGATGTACCAGCGCATGTTTGAGGTTTTAACCCTCGGCCAGAAAATGTGTATGTTAGTCTTGATAGGCATAACTGAAGTTTTTGGCTCTTGTATTGTGAGGCAAGACTACTGTGTTAGCCCTGAAAATCCTTCATCTTAATAAATAATGGACCAAATAGTGCAAGTTTCTCCAAATTACATCTGAACCATGTGGATTTAGTGAGTTTTTACAGACTATCCAGGCTACTAAAGTTCAGTAAACGTTGTGGGACTTAGCAGTTGTTGTCAGCCTTTTGTGACTGAGGTGTAAAGCTAAATGAAACCAGGTGCTTTATTGATAAGGAGGGCTGCTAAACTAAAATAGCTGAAATCCCAGTTCATTACAAGAGATAAATGCACTGCTTCAGGCTCTTATTTGAACCGTTTTTTACTGTCCACTGTGTGAAGCCAATGTTATATAATGATGTCCTGACTGATCCCAGCCACTGCCGATAAAAAGAAGTTAAAGCCCAAACACAATGTGGGAGTCCATGTTATGCAACATGTGCACAGAATTCTTTGATTAGCCTCCTAGTCCTCATATCTCAGAAAACGGTTGTTACAACTAAATATCTGCTGACATTTTCCAGTGGATCTTGTCGCCTACAAGTTCAGGGTCCCAGAGGAGGAGAGACACGACTCTGCAATTCAGAGAAATAAGGAGGCTCTGACAGCTGAGCTCAAGCTGTGGGAGGGATACCTGAATAAAACGGTAAACGCTTTAACAATCACACCACACACTACAGAGTGTAACCTAAGCTGACATTCATAAGAAAGAGGCTGTAATATAATGTTACAATACAGCAGCAGCACTTTGTATTACTGTTGTTGTTTCTCTCAGCCATATGAAATGTTAATATAAATGCTGCTCCAAGTATCATAATGACACTGGATGATCTGGGAGAGTTTTTACAGCTACAGTTTATACAAATTTAACTTTAATCTTAGCAGGATAGAGGTGAATGATTTATTGGTTGAAGAACAGCTCAGCATTTTAATAAATATGTTCAATCACTACAGCTGAGAGTTAGAGGAGAACATTGATATGTTGGGCTTATCCCAGGTAACAAAAGGCTGGACCAAGACCTCCAGCTTGCTGTTGTTTCTTTTAATTATTATATTTAACAAATTACATAGGCTGCTGGACCATTTCTTTATTGGGTGCAGTGATTATCTATTATGAATGTAAACCTCTGAAAAACCACAAATAGGTTGTTTTATTTTAGTTGTTCTGTCAGTGTCACACGGATTAAATATAATGTGGTAATTTATGAATTTCACAGGTGCCGCCTGGTAAACTTTGTTATCTTTGGACATAACCAGGCTGCCTGTTTGGTCCCATTTTGTTGAGATAAGCTGACCGGAGCTTGGTGTTGATCTTCCATCAGACCATCAAAAGAGAGTTTTCCCTTGACGTCAGACTATATCTTTAAAAGACACTTTCACCAATAATGGATGTGAAATATTTAATTATTAATGCTACCATTCTTCAAAAACTCTTCCAGGACTCTTGCCTGGCTGGAAAAGAATTCACACTGGCTGATGTCGTCTTTTTCCCAGTCATTGCTGTTATATTCCGCTTCGGGTACGTAGGTTAAAGAACCAAAAATGACTTTTAGCTGCTTATCAGAATGGAATAACAAACAGTGTACAATTTAAAGGGTCACAGTCAAATTTCTCTTTTCCCCTGTAGATTAAGTAGTGAGAGTCACCCTGCACTGGCAAAATACTACAACTCTCTGAAGGACAGAGCCAGCATCAAAGCCACCTGGCCTCCTCACTGGCAGGAACCCCCCGAACTGGATGTGATGAAAACCATTTAAGATCCAAATTCTGCTCAGTGGACACACTAACAGTTCCTGTTCTCATTCGATATGTAACCACTGCTTGCATTGCACTACTTTTTAAAAAATTACGCTTTGCTTCTGCTATGAAGAGCAATTTTCTATGAAGTGTAAAAAGAGGAGAAACTCAAATATAATCCAGTAAAAGATAAA
The DNA here is from genome assembly GCF_022539595.1 of Amphiprion ocellaris. Lineage (NCBI taxonomy): Eukaryota > Metazoa > Chordata > Actinopteri > Pomacentridae > Amphiprion > Amphiprion ocellaris. The sequence continues at coordinate 15,304,736 of NC_072780.1, read as the reverse complement.
AGAATGTTAACACTAAACAACATGTATGATTCAGTTTATTTACATGTGAGAATAAAAATCCTCACTGATGCAGTTTAATGTTGGTACCACCTTCATGTTTTACTTCTTCAGCTCCCATGTCCCTTATATGAACATATGTAATGTAATTTTATACTTTGAAATAATGTATTTCTACTTGGAAAAATAATTATTTGTAATGCACCACATAAAGCAATGTATCAACTCACCTCTCCTGACTCAGAAACGCATATAGACACACACACCCAGTGTTTATCAGGTTTTTAGATTATGTCCTCATTCAGTCCTGTGGTAAACTAATTAAAGTTGTCACTGCTAACAGGCAGACTTTGTGTGTTTTCTCACCCTTTTGACTGTGGCCTCCACCTGCATGTGTTTTAAGCTGCATCTCACCTCCCAATCAATCCATGTGTGTACATGAAGACTGCTTTTTAAATCACATTTTTTCTTTTATCCTTCTATATGCAGTATGGATACAACTCAGACATAGTGCTTCATAATAATGTTGTGCCTTCAGCTTTATTTGCATGATGAAATCATGTGTGTGTGTGCTGTTGGCAGCTAAAGCTTGTGATTCAACATCATTGTGTACATGACACAAAAATATGAAGAACATGTTAAACTCTAATTAGCACAGGACAGTTGGAAGTGTGAGTGCATGGACTTTGCAAATGTATTTCTCACATGTGCAACACATAGTATTTGTTTTACAGACCTTCTTCTTACTTCTTCAGCAAAGAGAGAACTGGTGGTGATGTCATCTGAATCACCTTTATAGCCTCTGAACACAGTATCCATTCTCCAGAAATGTTTCATTTGTTTGAAATTGATAAAACTGGAGATTTGTTGTGGAAGGTTGTTGTGGCACCTGCACGACAAAGTTTTTGTTTTTCTGAGATCAATCAGTAGCACAAATAATCTAAATTTTTCATTATGTGTTTGTGTGCATGCATGTGTCTGTGTGTGTCTGTGTGGCTTTTCGAGCTGTGTGTGATGTGGGTGTGTGTTTCAGTCCTATGTGACTCTGATTTTTAACTACTTTTAACGGTCATTTTTGACACTAAGACACGAGGGTTAATTAATTTGTAGAAATCAATCAACTTTGTGCACCAAAAATATCAGATGAAGACAGTAAAGTTTTTGAAATCTCATAGTTGTAGTTCCGTCTCCCAGCCAGTAGGTGTCAGTATGCGCTCTATCAAAGCTTGTTAACTCAATAAAATGGGTAAAGAGTTAAAGTCTTGATCTTCAGCTCAGTCATCGAGCTTACGTGTGCGCTTTGTGTGTCTTCAGGGACAGTAGAAGGTGTAATCTTGAGGCTGTTTAAACCGAAACCATGGCCAAGGACATGACTCTGCTGTGGGGCTCCGGCTCTGCTCCCTGCTGGAGGGTCCAGATCATGCTGGAGGAGAAGAAGCTGCAGGGCTACGACCAAAAACTGCTCTCCTTCGAGAAAATGGAGCACAAGTCCCAGGAAGTCCTAGATATAAACCCGAGGGGTCAGGTGAGGACAGCAACGTAATGATAATAACAGTAACAACAAGGTACTTAACGCCAAACTTCTGTAAAAAATGTAACATAATGATTTCCAGTATTGGTAAGTAAGTTCACCTGTTTTAATCCAACGGAAACGCTTTACCAAATCACAGTAATGGACTATTTAATTCGGCATGTCTTCAATCTTTTCAGTTAGGTTTATTAAAAGAAATACACGAGTTATCAGTATCAGAGTTCCCTTTGTTCACTTGCTATTGCACCATAAAAAATCAGCAACGCTAACGAATAAAAGCAATGATAAAGTCAAGTGTGTTTACAGTGGATGTAGTATTATCATGCCGAAGATATTATACGCTTATTTAATTTAATGCAATGTCTTAATGTAAGCTTTGAAGGACATGTATATTATGAGCAAACGAGAAAACAATGAGTTTTAAATAGTTTGATGCAGGGTTTTATTACATGTTGCAATACAAGTGCACCTGCTGTTGATAGTTTCATAGTCACAAAACCTTAAAAAACTATTTTGTTTATAACATTTTATGGTCAGTAATTGTTCCTAATATTTCATGTAATAAAACACAACAGGTTGTCCTAATTAAATTCATGCAAAGCATGACACATAATAAAAATTAACCCTTTAATAGTCTTTCTCACTCACATTGTAACTTGGTTCATTTTTCAGCTTCCGTCTTTCAAACATGGAAACATCATCGTGAATGAATCCTACGGTGTCTGTTTTTACCTGGAGGTGAGGGAGACACTCCAACAAGCAGTTTTACACTCAGCAGCATGAATTGTGACAAAAGTTCAAATGTATTTCCTGTCCTAACACCAGAGCCAGTTTAAAAACCAGGGAACCAAACTAATCCCAGATGACACTGACCAACAAGCTCTGATGTACCAGCGCATGTTTGAGGGTCTCACATTCTACGATAAAGTCCGTAAGAAATAAAAGTTTGGTGCTAGTCCTCTTCTTGACAAAATACCACTTGGGTTATTGTTTTCCCCTGATATTTTCCATACTATATATTTGATTGATTTAAATCAGCAGTAGAATGGTCTATGGTTTTTTCAAAGCAGCAACTTCCTTTCAGATCAAAATCTTATTTAAATCCATGACCAAAAGACCAAGAAGAAATGGATTGTCTCTGAAATCTTTAATATATGTTACTCTTCTGAGCCCCACTGTTTTTGAAAAACATCTGAAAGACACATCAGTGAATCACACCTCTGCACTCTGTGATGAGTTCCTTCATTATGATGTGAATGGACACAACAGTTTAATTTATGCATCAGCAAAAGCAAAAACACTCTTATGGTCATTATTCATTACCATAATTCAGGAACAGAAGAGAAAATTGTAACTGTATTTTCCATTCATATTTTTTGGCCAGATACCATATTAGTGGCACTAATTTTGGTGAGTTTCATGGGGATTCGCCCACCTATGAAATTCCCACGGTGTGTGCTACATACATTTTGTAAGTCTTGTGACACTGATCTAAATTTCAGCTGCACAAACTAGTAATTATGTATTTGTAACACGTACAGACCCTTTCCAAAAAATTTGAATACGATGGAAAATTTTATTTATTTCCATAATTCCATTCAAACAGTTAAGCTTTCATAGATCATATATTCAGGGCCCACAATCCAAATGATTTTAAGTATTTATTTGTTTATTTTTGCATAATTTGGGCATCCAGCTCAAAAAACCCACGAAAACAGGAATTCAACAAATTAGAATACTGTGAAGAAATCAGCCCAAATTTTGCAGGGCATGAATGTTTTAAACTGAGTGTCACACACTAATCATCTACTAAACCCAGAGCACCTGCACAGGTTTCCCCAGGTGTCATTAAATTGCTTCAATTTGGTTCAATTGTCTCAGTTTGGTTCAATATGGGGAAGTCTGCAGACTTGACAACTGGCCAGAAGACCATCATTGATACCCTCCATAGGATGGGTAAGCCACAACAGTTCATAGCTAAGGAGGCTGGCTGTTCACAGAGTGCTGTGTCCAAGCATATCAATGGAAAGTCTAGTAGAAGGGCAAAATGAGGCAGGAGAAGATGCACCAGCAAAAGAGATGACCGTGGACTTCAGGGGATTATCAAACAGAGAAGATTCAAGAATCTGGCAGAGATCCAGAAAGAGTGGAATGAGGCAGGAGTCACAGCTTCAAAAACCACCACATTCAGACACGTCTGGGAGATGGGCTACAACTGTCGGGTTCCTCGGGTCAAGCCACTTCTGAGCCTGAGCCAACATAGAAAACATCTCAACTGGGCCAAGGAGAAGAGGGACTGGACTGTTGGCCAGTGGTCCCAGGTCCTCTTTTCCGATGAAAGTAAAGTTTGCCTTTCATTCGGGAATCAAGGTCCAAGGGTTTAGAGGAAGACGGATGTGGAACAGAACCCAAGCTGCTTGAGGTCAAGTGTGAAATATCCACAGTCAGTCATGATTTGGGGTGCAATGTCCGGTGCAGGTGTTGGTAAACTCTGCTTTCTTAAATCCAAGGTCACCGCAACAGTCTGCCAGAATGTTTTAGAGGACTTCATGATTCCTTCTGCTGAGGATCTGTATGGAGATGCAGATTTCATCATCCAGCAGGACCTGGCCCCTGCCCATACCACCAGAAGCACCAAAACCTGGTCTGATGCCCATGCCATCACAGTGCTTGACTGGCCAGCCAACTCGCCAGATCTAAACCCCATTGAGAATCTATGGGGTATTATCAAGAGGAAAATGAGGGGCACCAGACCCAAAAACAAAGAAGAGCTGACAGAAAGCATCAAGGAAATCTGGGCTTCCATAACTCCCAGACAATGCCACAGGCTGATTGCCTCAGTGCCATGGCGTATCGAGGCAGTGATTAAGGCAAAGGGATTCCCAACCAAGTATTGAAGATTGACATATTGTTTTGAAAGTACCATATTTTGATTGATTTGGTGTGATCCTAATTTCTTTCTTTTTTTTCTGCAAACACCGAGAAGTAAATGGTGATTTCTTCACAGTATTTTAATTTTTTGAATTCCTGTTTTCATGGGTTTTATGAGCTGGAAGCCCAAATTATGTAAAAATAAACAAATAAATACTTGAAATCATTTAAACTGTGGGCCCTGAATCTGTAATCTGTGAAAGTTGAACTTTTTGAATGGAATTATGGAAAGAAATAAACTTTTCCATGATACTCAAATTTTTTGGAAACGGTCTGTATATTGACCTATATGTATACGATATTTGCTTTAAATTTGAACATGCTACAATGTGAAGCCATTGTCTGCTGAATATGTTAATACATATATGTAACCATAATGTTTTCCTGATTTTAGTTACTGTTATCTACTATGAATATTTCGTCCCTAAAGGAGAGAGGCACGACTCAGCTGTGAAGAGAAACAAAGAGGCTCTGGAGACTGAGCTGAAGCTCTGGGAAGGATACCTGCAGAAGGTATGTTGGTGAGCAGTGAAAACACAAACTGACTCAACATCCACTGATGCATTCAAACTGTATTTGTCACTTTCTTTTCTTTCCAGCTGGGCGCTGGCTCTTACTTGGCAGGACCATCTTTCACGCTGGCCGATGTGGTTGTTTTTCCAACTGTTGGTATTCTTTTCCGATTTGGGTAAGAAGCCAAGACTGTAAGACATGCTGCCTTCAGATGAGAATCATGAGCTTCTGATTGTGACATGGGAAGTCTTGTACTTGAAATACCTGTAGTTCAGGTGGTACCAATGACAGTATCAGTAGAGCACTGCTACTAGGAAATGAAAATGTGTTATCGGCATCTAGAAGCCACCAAGGCTAACCATTTAGCACTCTAACAATTAGGTAATGTAAACCGTGTCCCAAAAGTCTGTTCTCCCTCCAAAAACAAAGCTCAAAGACTGATTATGCAATACAATTAATTTATTCAATAGCCAGTATGTCCTCCTTTCACTTTGATTACAGCTTTCAGTCTTTCAGACATGGAATGTACAAAGTTCTTGAGTGTGGATAGTTCTAGCTTCCCCTACTCTTGCACAGCCCTAGAGTTGAGCTGTTTCATGGTGGTCATTGGTGGACTGGTAAAGATGCGACTGTTCAGGATTCCCCAACAGTTCACAATTGGGTTGAGGTTAGGAGAGTTTGGTGACCATTCCTCCTTGCGCAGAAAAACAGGCAGATGGTCAGAACATCCTTGCTGAGTCGTACAGGCAGTGTGAGCAGGGGCACCATCTTGCATAAATACCAATTCTGAACGTCTGTTAGACATTTTCTGTTCAGTCACAGGCCCCAACTTTTTTCCTCTTTGCAGGAAGTAGTACCTTTTGTAGAATGTTGTTGGTATAATATTATGCATTATCAGATGTATCTAGAGGCACAATGTGCCACTCTGAGAGACCTGAAGTGGACATAGCCCACCAAACTATAATATGGGCACTGAACTTCACTTGTTCAGAAGATGGTACTTTTTCATGATCATCTGTACGATACAGTCATTTTGGCTGCTGGGTGTGGTGTGGAGTTTGGTGAGTCATGTGGTACGTTGTGTCTTGTAAGCTTTCAGCCTCAATGTTTCTGTTAAAAAACGATGCACAGTCCTCTTAGAAACATCTTATTCAAGACTTTTCAGCCTCTGACTGAGTCACCGGAATGACTGGTGTCTTTTACCCGTGGCCTTTCTCATCAGATCCTTGGTTCTTGCAGTTAGGCCTGAAGGACGTCCTGAGTTAGACTAGTCTTTGAAGGATCCTCCTTTGTTGTATCTTTGCCACAACTTCTGTACCCAACGGATACTTCTGCCAAGGGTTTGAGCGGCCTGCTGATTAGTTTTTCCTGCATTTCCAAGAGCAATGGCCTGTGCATGAATCTGAGACTCTGAAAGAGCAGCTTTTCCCCCTTATGTTTGGCCATGATAGCAACTCTTCCAACATTCGGTTGTGAGTGTAATGCATTTGGTCCAGTGGGGAAAACAAACTTGTAGGAAATACAAAAGACGCAATGAAAAGATGAAGCTGTTGGGAACATCTACCTACATTTTCCTCATTCTAAAATTCAAAAGAAACACTTACCTTCTTCCTACTTCTGAAAAATGCGTTTCCATGACTTCTGCCATTTCTGATGACAGCAAATTCCTCACAACTCGGGAACTCAAAACTTTCAGAAAATTTCTTCTTACAAAGTCGTGAATGCAACAATTCTCAGTGACTCTTTTCATGAACACGATAAACCCCATTTGAAAGCAGAAAAAAATGCAAACAGAACAAACCTGATCTTCTTGGAGATCTAATCAGTAAATTACATCACAGCGTGTAGATGTTGCTGTTCAAATGCCTGCTACTTTCTGATCCACAGGTTATCTGCTCAGCGTTACCCTAAACTGGGAGAGTATTATGGTCTGGTGAAGGAGAGACCCAGCGTCAAAGCCAGCTGGCCTCCTCATTGGGTGGAGGACCCAAAGGGAGACGAGGACACCCTGAAGGACTTGTGATATCCATACACTCTTGTTATTATGATGTTCCGGTGTGGCCTCTAATGCAAAGCTTTTGCTTTTGCCTACTAAAAGCTTAGCTAACAGCTTGATAAATATGATACAGCTCTGATTTTGATTATTGGTGCTGTGAAATAAATTGTTGGCTTACGAAAAAGTTCTGAATACGTTAGGGGATTACAGGTGCAGATATGTGGTTCTTTGATTTTGATCCCTCTCTTGTCAAATCTTTGACCAAAAAATGTATAAATGCAGGCTGTGTTAAACTATACATCATTAGATGGTTGCAGGGTGACAGCAGCAGGAAGACTGTCATGATGACATAACAGCTTTTGTTTCCCCCATACACTGTGTTTAGAACTAACATCAGTCTGTGTCAACTCATACATGTACATGCTACTATGTCAAAAGTTTCTAATGCATTCACAGTTCGTGTGAAGTCAGTGTGTGTTAATACATTCATATCAGTTAGCATTTCTGTGCATTCATACCACATTAACTGATATATTGGGGCTATAACATAGTGTACACTGTAAATTCCAATCTCACATTTCCTCCGTGTCCTAGTAGAAAAGGTAGGCGGAGTCAGAGGAAATAACCTCTGTGTTCATTATTTGAATGTCAGAAGTAGCTTGCTCTGCACAAAGGTAGTTCAAATGCCCTGTGTGATTTTTGCATAAATGAAAGTGTTCAATATTGTGTCCTTTGCATGATTTTTGCATTTTCAGTTTCATGCACAGCCTTTTGGAGACACACCAGCCATACTTTATGTTCAACTATGTCACTTCAATAAACAGTAGATGTGTATCAGGTTTGCAGAAGTGTTTTTTATGACTGAACATGGATTTATATCTTGCACACTGGACAAGTGTAAGTTTGATCCAAGTTCTGGTCCTTGTCTTTGTCATTTTATCCAGTTAAAATGCTGATGAATACAGAAATACTGTTATTTCCAGTGGAAGACTTGAAATATCCATCATGGGGCTGACCCATTTTAAAAACCTTTCCTCATAAGAACAGAAGAAATAAACTGTTTATGGTGATCAGTTTGCATATTCTTGTCATTATATGATTAGTTTCTGTGTATCAAGTTCACTACAGGCAGAACTTTATCTGCAGTTGCAGGTCTCACAATTAGTAACAAAGATGTTGAATTAGTGCTGCATGCAGATGATCACATGCATGAAACCTTCCTACCAGAACTTTTTTATGATGTTCCAAAACATAAACCAAATAGTGGGGAAAATAAAAATGACTTTCCTCCAAAACCACTAGACCCTAATAAAACAACCATATGATGTAGAAATATGTCCACATTTACAATTTATCAAAGAACTCTGTCTGCATTTTCTTCTTTGCATTCATTCATTCAACATTTATACAGGGTGGTGCCGTGAGTAGTTGCAATCTTGTATAATGTGTACATTGTAAGCATGAGTCAAAAAATACAACAGTTGGACAAATATACAACTTACAACAAAGGATAAGGTTGGGATTGAGAAAGGGTGGACAGGACACCACATGAAATGCTTGATTAACTGGTTTGACTGATGCATGTAGAGCAGAACCAGTTGTATGAACCAGCATGAACTGCATCTGCTTTTCGAACAAAAAATGTTTACATACCAGCCAAGCAAAATGAAAACTCATGGACACCCAGGAGCTGTCACATGAGACACACTGCATACTGATGAAGACACAGATATGAATTTATCATCAATGGTGAGAATATGGAATGAAGAGAACAGTATCAGGAGGAGGATTGTCTCTGATGTACACTGATTGGTCAATGTCTTGAAGATAACATTTTTGATGCAGACTTTTTGTTGAATTTCTCAGAAACATGAAATATTACTGGATAGCAGCTGAGTGTGTTATTTGAAGGTAGAGACCTGAGCAGAACCAAGTGTTTTTCTTGTGATTTTTGCAGCCTTCTTTCTTTCAACAAGTTATCTTTTGATTATAAACTGTGTTAAAAACACGACTGAAATATGGATTCTTGCCAAACACAGTTTACACTACTTCACTGCTCTGTTGTTACTGGCAGCTGCTCAATTGCACATTGTCCAGAGTACAAGGACACAAAGAAATTGTCACCTATGTGAACAATCTGCTCCTTTTGTTTGTTTTGTTCTGCACACCTAAACTGTGAATCTTAAATGTGTGGATAAATTATATAGGGGGTGTCACTTACACGCAGTACAAGATGGAGTAGAGATATGATTGCTTATTGCATACGGCTATACCAGAGATTTTCCCCTTCTCCCCACCCACTCCTTGTACATGCACAGGTAATTGTGCTGAGTCACTGTGACTTTTCAACTGTCAAATCTCAGGTTGCTGTGCACATGCAACAGGAAAAGAGCAAAGTGCTGCAGAAATAGATTAGAATAAAAACTGAATGAGAATAACATTCACAGGTTTCACCAGATGCATATTCTTTCAGTAACATTTGTGAAAATACAACTTTAATAATAAAAACTGCATGAAATAACTGCAGCAGTGACCACCAATGAACACCTACAGTTGCAGAAGGAACAAGACAGTTACTTTTATTTTAACTATACACTCACTTTTTCTGCCTTATGGTATATTTTCCTGACAAAATAACAGTATATAATTTATAGTTCTTACTTCAAGAAACAGACTGATAATTATTTAAAGTTTCAGCACACAGAAGCTTTTTATTTAAGTTTGCATCAGTGCACAATACAGTCTTGTTTTTGAGCTGGATTTCCTTTTGTTTTTTCATGTGAGCTGCATGCCAAAGTCAAAGAGTGCAGACACAAAGCAAGAGAAGTCACTCCTCCTCACATGACTTCATCAGTGCCTGTTGATACAAGCAGCTGGGTATATAATAATCCACATAAAATAGTTTAATAACGTCAACTGTGCAGTATGGGGATTGAACTGTGCACTTTCAGTCTTACATCATGCTGCCCTGTGTTGACAAAAGGAGCACCGTTTAACCTACTTAGACAGGGCGTTAACTATCCTGGCTTCCTTGACTCGAGATCTTTGGTGACAACTCAAAAATGGGATGGGACTAAATTCCACCAATCCGGATGTGGTGGGCTGGAGCTTGGTATAAAATCAGCCTTCTGCGTATTTCAGTTCCACTCCTCGCTTCGTTCACCAGCCACAACATCTTCTGTCTTCTGTCAGCTGTTGCACTTCACTCTGAAACCATGGCCAAGGACATGACTCTGCTGTGGGGCTCCGGCTCTCCTCCCTGTTGGAGGATCCAGATCATGCTGGAGGAGAAGCAGCTGCAGGGCTACAACCAAAAACTGCTCGCCTTTGAGAAAAAGGAGCACAAATCCCAGGAAGTCCTGGATATCAACCCCAGAGGTCAGGTGAGTTGAAGTCAAACTTTCTGTTTACCTAGAAACCAGTAAAATCTTCACTCACATTCAGTGTGCATTTTTTTAAACATATGAATTTATTTTACACATGCTTGAACTTAAAGTAATTATTTAATTTTTAATCACCCTGTTTGTCTTAAAGCTTCCTGCCTTCAAATGTGGGAACCATATCCTGAATGAGTCCTACGCTGCCTGCTTTTTTCTGGAGGTGAGAACTTGGCTCTAGTTAATATTTCATGCACCAAGGAGTTAATAAGTAGGAGGACTGTTCTGCTTGTCAGACAAACAGACATCCTACACCACAGAGGAAACGAAACTGGAGCTCCATGCTGTTCTTAATAACAGTTCCTCATTTTTCTTTTCCCAACACTAGAACCAGTACAAGTCCCAGGGAAACAAGCTGATTCCTGACTCCCCTGATGCACAAGCGCTGATGTACCAGCGCATGTTTGAGGCTTTCACACTCGGCCAGAAAATGGGTATGTTAATCCTGACTAATGACTTAAGTATATGGCTCTTGTATTGTGAGGCAAGACTACTGTGTTAGCCCTAAAAATCCTTCATCTTAATAAAAAATGGACCAAACAGTGCAACTTTCTCCAAATTACATCTGAACCACGTGGATTTAGTGAGTTTTTACAGACTATCCAAGCTACTAAAGTTCAGTAAAAGTTGTGGGACTTAGCAGTTGTTGCCATTCAGAGTTCTGCCTTTTGGGACTTTAGTGTACTTAGCAACATCATAAACTCTGCTGCCGTTAAACCACTGAGACTTCATGCCAGCTTCCTCAGAGGCAGTTTAACATCAATCCTCCCTCCCCATGTGAGACCTGAGGTGTTCAAAACATGCTACGCACTAATGAGTCATGCACTGACTTCATGAATTCACGACACACTGCATTAAATCTATGTATATATGAATCTAAACCCTTGCAACAGATAGTGATGTTGACGGGTCACATGATAATCCCACAAAGGATCACATGGTCAGATTGGTTCACATGTAAAACTGAAGTCATGAGACCAGGTTCGTTATTTCTTGAGGAGGGGCGCTAAACTAAAATAGCTGAAATCTCAGTTCATTACAATCGATAGATGCATCACTTCAGGCTCTTATTTGAACTGTTTTTTACTGTCCTCTGTGTGAAGCTGATCTTATATAATGATGTCCTGACTGACCCCAGCCACTGCTGGTAAAAAGAAGCTAAAGCCCAAACACAATGTGGGAGTCCATGTTATGCAACATGTGAACAGATTTCTTTGATCAGCCTCATAGCCCTCATATCTCAGAAAACGGCTGTTACAATTAAATATCTGTTGACATTTTTCAGCGGATGTTATCTACTACAACTACAAGGTCCCAGAGGAGGAGAGACATGACTCTGCTGTTCAGAGAAATAAGGAGGCTCTGACAGCTGAGCTCAAGCTGTGGGAGGGATACCTGAATAAAACGGTAAACGCTTTAACACACACACCACACACTACAGAGTGTAACCTAAGCTGACATTCATAAGAAAGAGGCTGTAATATAATGTTACAATACAGCAGCAGCACTTTGTATTACTACTGTTGTTTTTCTCAGCCATATTAAATGTTAATATAAATGCTGCTCCATGTGTCGTAATAAAACTGTTTGATCTGGGAGAAGTTTTACAGCTACAGTTTATACAAATTTAACTTTAATCTTTGCAGGATAGACATAAATGACTTAATGCATGAAGAACAGATCAGCATTTGAATAAAAATGCTCAATCACTACAGCTGAGTTTTTGGTGAAACCTTGATATGATTTCTGTTACAAATAGTTTGTTTTATTTTAATTGTTATTCTGTCAATATCACAAGGATGAAATATGATGCTTTCCCCTATGTCAAACTATATATTTAAAAAACACTTTCACCTATAATGGATGTTAAATATTTAATTATTGATAAATTAATGCCAACATTTTTTTTTTAATAAACTCTTGTGCTCTCTCTTCTAGGACTGTTGCCTGGCTGGAAAAGAATTCACACTGGCTGATGTGCTTGTTTTTCCGGGCGTGGCTTATCTATTCCGCTTTGGGTAAGTAGGTTAAAGGACCAAAAAGGACTTTTAGCTGTTTGTCAGGATGGAATAATAAACAGTAGCACTTTTCTCATTTTTTTCCTGTAGGTTATGTAGTGAGCGTTACCCTGCACTGGCAAAATACTACACCTCTCTGAAGGACAGACCCAGCATCAAAGCCACCTGGCCTCCCACCTGGCAGAGCACCCCCGCACAGGACACACTGAAAACTGTCTGAGATCCAAATCCTCCTCAGTGGACACACTAACTGTTTCTGTTGTGATTTGATATGTTACCACTCCTTTCATTACACTACTTTTTAACAAACTACGCTTTGCTTCTGCTATGAAGAGCAATTTTCTACCATCATTTGTTTGTGACTCTAAATACAAAAGATTCTTGTTGTGCTGCAAATAAAAGCAATAAAAAAAGAGAATTTCAATTTGACTTGCCTTCTTATTTCCAGGTCATCATCCTCAGAGAATTCTTTTGGGTTATTTATGCATAAAATATGAGCCATTTGAACAAGTGAGAGTAATACCTTTAAATAAAATGAGTAATACTATGGAATTATAATTGTAGCTTCTACACAGAGATTTGACTATAGGCATCAAATATAGCAGGTGGGATTTGGGTGCTCTTTTTAAATTTCAGTAAACATGATTACAATTTTTGCACTTTTGACAGTAGAGGTCACTAAAAGAAAATTGCAAATGGCAACACTACAGTCAGAATATGAACTGTGTGTTGTTTCATACCAAGACTTAAAAAAAAGACTAAATCACACAGCATGATTTAACAATGCTTCCAGAAACCAAAACAGTGAAAGTAAATCTGGAGCTCTGTAAAATGAAATCAAGTCAAACTCACTGTGATAAGTAAATGTGTTCACAAGTATCTTTTTACAAATCCAGAGCTATTATAATTTCAGAAGTCAACAAGGTGAATAAAGACTGTAACAGAAATGAGAGCAGGTGACATTCTTCCAGTATGAAATGACTGTTTATTACCTGTTTATTTACCTGACTATTTAACTCAATTATTTTTCAGTTGGTTTAGAGATACCATTTTAAAAAATCTATTGGTTTATTATATAATGACCAAGTCTAAAGACACTCATTTGTTTGTGTCTGATTGTCATTCTTGTACTTTTTTGAGAGATGCTGGACAAATTCTGTCTTTTTACTGATTGCAATAGACTAATGTTCTCCAATGACCAGTCAAGTGTGTCTTTTGTTGTTTACGGTCATGAAAATCATAGCAGATTCCCCTATGGTGGATTAACTTGAAGTTTGAGACATGGGATGGGAGATGCGAACTGAAATAATCAGCCATTGACAGGCTGAGATCTGTAACCTACATCTGGAGAGTGAGACTACGCCTGGTCTAACTGAAGACATCTCTATTCATGACAGTAAGACAAACGATCTGTGACAACATTTACAAAGCCCTTCATGCCTGTACAAACACCTGTCAGCACAGTCATCCCTCAGTAAAACATAAATAACAAATATGTTTCAGGGCTGTTCTTTTTAATGAACTTATGGAAATCAAATAATTATGTGCATCAAAAATAGATAAAGAAAATTAAGCTTTTGAAATCTCATAATTGTAGTGTCGTCTCCCAGCCAGTAGGTGTCAGTATGTGCTCTATCAAAGCTTGATAGCCCAGTAAAGTGGGTAAAGAGTCACAATCTTCTTGTGCATTTGTGAATTTTGTGTGTCAAGTGCAGTAGAAGGTGTCATACTGAGACTGTTCGGTCGGTGTATTTATCTGGCAAACGGATATTCCGTTCTGAAACGGGTATTGAAAAACAAAAAACGAGTGGTTATTTGATCTTCGTTTTAAAATACAAAAATTAAAATTGAAATACAAGGCATTTTTCCTTTTCATGATCAAAAAAGGATGTACGAAATTTTAAAATTGCTTTGATTTTCATTTTATATTTAGAATAACAAAAAAATAAAATCAGTAAGAGACAGAAACGAAAAAAGGTCAGTTTTTTCATTTTCTGAGACCGGAAGTGGTCATCAGCAAGTGTGGAGCCAAACGACAACAAGATTCTCAGAGGGCGGAGCCAGAGAGCAGTTATTGGTCAGACCAAAGACAATATAGAAGACTAGTATTCTATGTATGTATGGTCGGCACGGTTTGGTAGCATCTCTGGCTGCTGTTGATCTTGTTTTTGGAGTAAAACACGGTAAGAAGATAAATACTTCTAACCTGTAGCGTTATTTTGTTGTATGTTAAGTCAGCGACTTGTGAAGAGTTGTGTTTTGTCGTGTTTGAGCAGTTGGTCCGGACGCGTTAGCTAGCTAAGCGGCTAAGTTAGCTAGCGGGCTAATTAGCACAGGTGGCTAACTTACCGCTGAACACCTGTGTTAGTTGCTGGCACAGCTGTCCGTCATTATTAGATTGACCTTCTCAACCTGTATTTCTCTGCTGTGTATTTTAGCTTTTAAAAAAGTTATTTTACTTTAAGGTTAACTGAAACCCGTTGAGCTGCACTGAAGTTTAACATTCAGCTGGTTTGAATTAAACCGCGCTTAACTTAACATTGCACATTACCTCTCTGAATCTCCATAATTTCATTAAATTCCTTCTCTCTTCCACTGCTCAAGTTCAATCCAGTATATAAAATGGCATTAATAGTGAATAAACTAACAACCAGCCATTGTATTTATTTATTATTGCATGTATTTGTAGTAAAACATGAGTTGAAACATCCTACTTTTGGATCTAGAACTGCACAAGCCATTCATTTTCAGTCACCTGACGAGTTAAACTCCCCTTTTTATGTGAGGTTGAAGCAGAAAGTCTGAGTTAACAAAGAAAGTTCTTTATAATTTGTGATACCTGTTATCTCTGACTGAGGCTTTAGTTTTTGTTGAGCTGATTTACATGTAGAAACTTAGTTCAGGAAAATTTCTCAGTAGCTCAGAGGACAGGCTGCTTTTTACACAACCTTGTAAGAGAATGTCTGTCAATGCTTTCAGCAGAATTTAGAAACACAACACTTCCTAAACAGATATTTCAAGGCTGTGAGGTTGAACGTTTTAGAGTATATCAGTGTGTTTGTTTGTGGTCTTTCTGTTTCTAGGTGGAAGCTGAATTAGTGAGGATGACTCCTGCTCCTGTCATCTCTAAGCTCCTCACACATCTTTACCTGCACATGAGGAAAATCACTCCTGTAGAATGCAGGTATGTTTGTCATTATTATAAAAAGATGTTGCCTGGTGACCTGTCAGAAACCCATTATACAGAGTCAGCCAAAATAATGTTTACACACATCAGGAAAAGAAAAACTTGCATAAATATTTCAATTCCAAATTTATTCAGACATCATGAGATTAATAAAAGTTATCTTTGGCCTCTACAATTACAAGAGGTGCTCAAAGTGGTGGCCATTGGCTTCCAGACATTTCTGTTGTGTTTTAGACATCACTTGTTGATGCTCCATTCATGAGGGTAATGCCATCTGTTGGGAAAACATCATACAACAGGACACAGAGTTATCGTGATTTGATCAAACTTAGAAAGAGGTATCTATATGTATAGAAGTACTTATACAAATGAAATATTTATAAAAGTTTTTCTTTTCCTGATGTGTGTACATTATTTGGGCTGACTCTGAACTTAATGAGCACAAAACTGTCATTTAATTGTTGCTTTGAAAGCTTCTTTAGTGAAAACCAGCTGGTGTTCTGCTTTGAAACAAACTGCTGTTGAGGTCTGTGTTTTTAGGTTTAACCCCACAGTTTCTGAATGAACTGATAGTTTGTTTTTTTCCTGATCAATGTGGACGTTATAATTGATGGTAACATTTACTGATCATATAATCAGCATGACTATATAACAGTATAACATTCTGACCACCTGACTAATACTGTGTTGGTCCCTTTATGCTGCTAAAACTCCTCTGACCCAGTGGTTCATCAGAACCTCTGGGGATCCTGTGGATTCTGTGGATTCTGTGGGTTGCAGGGTGGGTCCTACCTAGACCAGGCTGATCCTGGACCATCCCACAGATGCTCAATCAGATCTGGATGTGGGGAGTGTGGAACCCAGGTGAACAGCTTAGCTCTGTCGTGTTCCTCGGATCACTCCTGAGCAGTTCTAGTTTGTCCTGCTGAGGGTGGCAGCTGGCATCAAGGACTGCTGTTGCCATGGAGACTAGGGGGTTGTTTGTCCTGCAGTGTTTAGGTGGTGGTACATGTCAAACATCCACATGAACGTCAAGGTTTCCCAGCAGAACGTTGCATTAGAACAAGATGATGGATGTTGTTCTCTTCAGCTGTCAGTGGTCAGAATGTTGTGGCTGATCAGTGGATCTGTCTGCCTTTACTCTGACATCCAGAGTTATGCAAAAGTGTAGTATGTGTGCAGTGCAGAAGAGATTTACTTTATTTTATGCGTTTTTAAAAATTTTTTTAAGGGAGAGCATTTTTTTTGTAATCCACCTGAAGAAGACCTAATCTTTCCCTTCAAAGGATAGTTAATTATTACTACGGCTTCCATAGTGGTCCCATCAGGGAAAATCATATCCATATACAGATTTTTATTAATTCCAGGGCTGGTTCAGTAAAGATTATAATAATAACTACATCAGATAATTCTTGGTCGCAGTTGGAATTTTGCAGACTGAGAGATGGTTGAGAAGGTTTGCAGTTCTTGTTTTAGCAATATGTTACAATAGAAGATATTTATTGTCATTGTACATGAAATTATCTGGAAACCAGCAAAGTGTATCAGTCTGAGGTATCTAAAAATAAATAAGTAAAGAAAAATGCTTCTAAAGCCAATAATAAACAGAATATTTTGAGGGAATATTCTAAAAAGGAAAGAAAAGCTCCATTCTCACTCCTCTCAGGATAAACTGTCATTAAAATTGACTTTAAATTTAGCTTCAACACGAGATAAAAACATTTACTTTCATTACTGATATTGTCAAGTTTTAATAAAGTTCACGCTACTTTTATAGAATGATGAAAGTGAATAAATTGTATTTCTGTGATCTGTGTTTGATTTCTGTCTTTTCTCCTGTCATCCAGCTGTTCAGAGGGAGATGATGCCACATCTGGTCCAGCTGATGGAAGGTCTTGAAGTTCTCTGACTGGCCTCGACTGAAGATGGTCGTCTCACTGGATTTAAGGTTCAGATGCTCAGTAACAAACTCCACTAATGAGCCAACAGGGAACCTTTAGGTTTATTAAATGTTGCTATGAAGGTATCGCTGTTTTTCTTTGTGAATGCAATGTGCTCCAACTGAAAGTTGAATTAGAACTTAGAAGTAAATCCTTCCATCTGAAAGGATTTAGTTGCATTAATAACCTCATAACATTCAAATTTTTATTCCAGTCTTGGTTGGAAATAGAATCTCTGTATTGATTCAGATAAAAACTGAACTTCACAGCATGTTGAAGCAAAACAACCAGATGAAAACTGTGATGGTGTTGGATTGTCAGACCGTAATGTTGCAGCTCAAAGCAGCTTTTCTAGCTCAGTTCATTCTGACATTCAGCTATGAATCAACACAGCAGATGGTGATCCATGCTGTGGAAGTCTCGCATCTCCTGATTTAATGGAGCTGCTTTGCACTTTTTACACTGTTTATTCACCAACACTTTATTTAATAAAAGTCCCATCTAGTTTTTATGAGGAACGTGATGTTTTAATTTCTCTGTGAATAACTGCAGTCTAATGCAACAGCTGGAGTTGTAACATCTGTCCTGATATTGATCATGAAGTATTGATCAGAATACTTATGGTCAGCAGTCATCCCTGAAGTTTTACATTAAAATCTTTACTTGTGTTGTTAACTTTGGTAAGAAGCAGCAACGTTAGCGTTGCCATGGATACATGAGTGTTAAATTCTGTCCATGTTTCCATTTTGGGAAATGCAGTCCAGTTCCAGAATGTGGAGGAATTTAGCCTCACAATCACAGACAACAAATATTATCTGAAAGTCGGGTTATTGTTGTTTATCAGCACAATACAAAAAGATTAATGTTAGAAATATTCCAGTTAAGACTCTAGAATATCATGATTTATGTAAATTTACCTCAATAATACAAATGTTCAGGTTAAGATTGTGCAGTGATATTTATTATGTAAGTTTAGCTGATTAAAGTTTATGACTCTGCACTAAAATATTATATAAATCGATATCATTATTATAATATTTAGGGTCAGACACTAAAGTATTGAGATTAAGAAATCAAATATTCTATAAAATGTAAATACACTGAACTCATTTGGATATATTTAAATGAGACTCTACAATATTATTTGACACAAATCTATCTAAATCAAAATTTTAATAATTTTCACGCCAAACATTTACTGGACTGATTTAAATATTAAAATCACTCCTTTCTAATCCTCTGCTGTACGTTCAAACCTGAGGCTTTAAATAGAAACACACAAGTATCTGATTGAAGGAACTTCTGCAGAGTCCTGGTTCCAGAACATGATGATAGAATTATAGACAAACTTCAACAAAAGCTGTCTGAGAGTTTACAGATTTTTCTGTTGGATTTCTTCAGTAATTTAATGAGCGTTATCAGCAAAAATCAAGTGTTCATTTGATGAACTTCATTTCCTAAAACATCCAGAATTGGAGCTCATATCTTTGGCACCTGTAAAGTTTCTGCTCCTTCAAAGTTCACAACACAATGAATGAATTCCTAAAACACTCTCAGTGCTGGAGAGCGTTTGTGATGCTGAAGCAGTGAGCAGTTTTTCTGTTTC
This sequence comes from Amphiprion ocellaris, assembly GCF_022539595.1. NCBI lineage: Eukaryota > Metazoa > Chordata > Actinopteri > Pomacentridae > Amphiprion > Amphiprion ocellaris. Next base: position 15,285,580 of record NC_072780.1, on the reverse strand, counting down.
TTCTCTGGAGATGCACAATGAGGGACGTCTGCAGAGACTGAGAAAGAGTATCACCACATCGTGACATGAGGAAGAAGACTTTATTGAAGACTACAATGAGAAAAACTATCAGACAGCAGACGGCTGCATTCAAGGTGAACTCTGAACATTTGATCTGGAACAGGAATTCAATAACGGCAGCATGAGCTTCGTTTCAGTCTGTAGCTGCTGAATTCATAGATGAATCATCTGGCACTAGAGAGGAAGACCATCAAACATCCACGTCAGCTGATGGAGGTCCAAGAGTCTCACCAAACAACCAAGCTACAGAGTGAAGACCTCGAATCTGATTGGACGGCCTCCTATTCAGCCACATGTGTGAACAAATGCCTCTAAGCTGATTTGTTTCTAAAATAAATCTAGTTTGAGTCCTAATCTATGCCTGTGTGTTTGCTTCTTTACACCACTGTTAACAGTTTAGGCTGTTAGATTGTTCCAGATAAGACAAGTAAAAGATACTTCAGAGCTGTTCCACCACGAGCCTGACAGGAAGAACTTCAACAGCTACTGAATGTTCCTGTGGTCCCCTCAAGGCTACAGGAGGAGCCCTACGAGGACGAGCTGGTCCACCTGATGGTGGCCAGTCGCTGCGGTTCAAAGCCAACACCGACTACGTGGACTTCTACTGGACCACACGGAGGCCTTCAAACCGGACCAACAAGTTCAGCGACTCCCCGACTCGTGGGTCTGAGGACGCCACCGAGCCTCGGCCCAGCCGGCCTCCTGTCTGTGGGTGTTTGAGTGCTGAGAGGTTTGTGGATGCATGTGAACGATCTGTGTTGAAACAGCAGCTTTGGACTCAGTAACGCTGGGAAAAACCAAGAGCTCCTTTATTTGTGACTTCCACTAAAAAACTGATGAAAATAAGTTTGCCAGGGTTCTGACTGATAACAGATTATTAAATAATGAAAATAATCGTTTAAATGTTCCTTTAAACAATCCTTTTAGGTCTACATTTCCTTTACACTGACTTCTTGGTATATGTACAAGTATTTTGGGTGGAATATACCATTAAGCCCGATGTTCAAGGGTTCTTCTGGGAATATACCATTAAACCAACCTTTTAGGTAAATGTTTCAGGATGTTGGGTAGAATATACCATCAGATCAACCTTGTAAGTCTATGTTGGAAGATTTTAGAGTAGAATATTACTCCAAACCATCCTTTAGGTCTACATTTAAGGTGGAATACTCCTTTACACCAAGATTTTTTGGTCTACATTGAAGGATTTTAGGTGGAATATTCCTTTGAACGAACTTTTTAAGTTTATGTTCAAGGATGTTGGGTGGAATATACCATCAGACGAACCTCCAAGGTCTACAGTAGTGAATTTTAGGTGGAATATACCATTAAACTCACCTTTTAGTTCTACATTGGAAAATTTTAGGTGGAATTTTCTTCCAAACCGTCTTTTATTCTACATTTAAGGATGTTTAGGATGGTATATTCTTCCGAACCAACTTCTCAGGTCTACATTTCAGGTGGAATATTCCTCCATAATAACTTTTTTGGTCTACATTGAAGGATTTTTTCTAAACCCCCCTTTCGGGTCTATATTTGAGGTTTTAGGTGGAATATTCCTTTTAACCAGCCCCTCAGGTCTCTTTGAGGATTTTGGATGGAATACTCGGTTAAACCAACATTTTAGGTGCATGTCCAAGGATTTTTGGTGGAATGTTCCTTTAAGGTGGATGTTTGAGGACCTTGTAGGTGGAATACTTCCTGAAACCAACCTTTTAGGTCAGCATTCAAAGATTTAAGGTGGAATATTCCTTTAAACCAACCTAAATTTAATGTTTTGATCATCAAGTGAGAAACCTCAATCCAGACTCCTCATAATGACGTTTGAGATTTATGCTGCTGTTATTTGTTTAGTCCAGACAAAATGACAGAAATCCACAACTGTAATTTTAGTTCAAGATTCGGTTATTAAATGTCAAAACAATCCATGTGAATCTAAAAACACAACAGCATTACAAACTCTAAAATTAAATTCTCCACAAGGATCCAAAATAAGTTGGACTTCTACATGAGAGCTTTAATTATTCTTCATCTACTTCCTGAAAAGTTTGGTCAATAAAAAAAGACAAAAACTAATATTTTCAGCTCAACTAAAGACAGACTTTGTGATTTTTCTGCTCACATGTTGTGTTGTTGTAAACTTACTCTTTCAAATAAATAGCTGCCTAACCCCCTGGAAACCAGCGTTTGTCCTGTTTTTGTGTTGCTCCTCGGCGACCCTAGACAGCCGGGTCGTAATGTTTTTTGAGCAACACACCATACTATGACGTTTTTACAATGATGGTACTACTATGGAACCAGTTTGACATGTTCAGGTGTTCTTTGTGTGAAGGTATCAGAAGGTGGTTTTCAACTTTCTTTGTTAACTTTCTGCCTCAACTTTAAACTAAATTTCCTTCACTAACCCAGCCCTGTGGACTTCCAGTAAGCTGTGTTCCTATTGGCTGTCCAGGTGGCTGCTTGGTGTTATCAGGAACACCTGAGCAGCTCAGTGTCTTCCTGCTTTATTTAGCTGCAGCAAACATTTCCTCTGTTTCTCTTCACCAGTGAACAGGGTTTGGCTTCGTTGCTTTAGTTTGTTCTTTAGGCGTTGACTTGCAGCTTCCAGCAGTAAAATCATCTTTAATGTGTTTCTTGGTGTGTTTTAGGGCTTTGTACTGGATAGTTGTCTTGGTAAATGTGGTTCTTTAGCCACAGTTAGCACATGGTGCTAATGTGTGCAGTGATTAGTGGATTTGGTGCAGCTGAGTTGTGTCTTTATCTTGGCTGTAGTGAGTCTTTAGAGGTTTTTGGTCAGAAACATTCTGTATTCTTGTTTGAGAACCAACGTTGGTTGTCCAGAAGGTAAGAGTTCCTGTCCTGATTCTCTGTTTAAAGAGGTTCTCTGGTAGGCTGCAGGAGACTTTAGCGTTTGGGTTGTGCTAGTTTGGTTTTTGTATGGTTTCATTTGGACGACTATCTTGAGGCCCCTCCATGTGGTTTAGTGAGGTTTTCTGCAACAGTTCTACAAAGCAACCTGCAGCAGAAGAGACTTTGAGAGTTTTTAGGAAGTTCTGGAGACCAGACTTTAGAGCAGCAGAAACATTTGTCAGCAGTTTGAGCAGGAGAAGGTGAGCTTCAGAGTAGAAATGAGACAGAAACCTTCTTGACCCATGTGGTGAGGTCCTGTACCAAGAGTTTGAGCAGGTTGTGAAGAGTCTGTAGTTCTTTGGTCTAAAAGCACAAGAATTGACTCATTAAAGGAGAAAACGGGAGATATTGTTGGTTCTTCTGTCGCTCTGCAGTTTCCTTAGACTGAATATCAAGTTTATATTTTAAATGATTTGCCATGTGAGCCCAAGAAGACTTCAATAAACTCCCTCCATCCCCTGGACACGTTTTATTACGATGTTAAATCTTTTTTTTTTTATGTTTTTGAGTTTTAATCATAGTTTTAGCATAGTTTTTTGTCTTTGCTTGTTTAGTTTTGTCATCTGTGTGAAAGGTGCTAAACAAATAAAGTTGAATTGATAAACTGAATAATTGACTAACTCATGATTGTGACAACAGAAGTATTTTCATTGTGATTTAAGGGTTTGTTTCATCTCAAAGGTTGAGGTTAAAATCTTCACAGAAAAAAAAAGATTAAAGAAATAAACTACATTTTAAAAAAGCAATTAAATCAAAGGAAAAAAACATTTAATACAACAAAACTTTTAAAAAGAAAATTAAACATTAAATACAATTAAATTATATTAAACAGACAAAATATTTAAATAAACAAGATACAAAACATGTCATTATGAAATTAAACAAAATTTTTCAAACAAAATATGAAACATTAAAGATGAAATATTTTAGATAATTAAACATTTAAAAAATAAAATTAAGAATATTAAACATTTTTTAAAAAATACAAAACATTAGATTATTAAACCTTTAAAAAGACAAAACATTGAATTAAAAATTAAATGTTTAATTAGAAAATTAAATCTTAAAGACAATAAAACTTTAAATAGGAATTAAACAGAAAATACAATGAAGCATTTTAAAAGAAAATTAAACATTAAAAGGTGGTAATACATTTAAAAAGAAAAACCTTAAAGATTTAATCAAAAAATTAAACACGGGGAAAGAAAAGGAAATTTTTCAAACAAGCCGATAAAACATTTGAAAAAACAACAATTAAACATTAAAAAGACAAAACATTTGGAAATCAGATCAGACATTAGAAAAGAATAAAAGGTGAGAAAAAAGCAAAACTAAACATTTAAGAAGAATCAAACTAAAGACAAAACATTTGAAAAGACACCAGTTAAACTTTAGAAGATCAAATTAAACAGAAGAAACAATAAAATGATCAAAAGAGCAAAAACAGATAAAGATCTTAGTGTTTTCTAGTCTGAAATGAAAACATCAAGTTGCTTCTTCAAACATTTCCTCTCTATGTTCTTGGTTTGATTGTGGACAGATTTACTAAGTGCTCATTTCAGAAAACTGCTTTCCAGATAAAGTCTAGTAGTTGAAGGCACTGATCAAACTAATGTTACCTTCTGATCACTGTTCCCTCTAAGATGCGCGCGTGCGCAATTACGCACTGCTGACACGGTCTCCGCGCACAGAAAATCTGCGCTGCGCACAAAAAAAAAAAATCCAACCTAAATTGAAAATAAAATAAACACATAATTCATTCTGTGCTATTTTTCAGTGTGAGTCAGTGAGTGACCGGTGACTGGCTGCTCCAGCCAATGATGCGATCCACATATGTATTTACCATAGACTGTATATAATGGTATTTATGCAGCTAATCAACGTCATTGACAGGCGTCCTTATGTGCAGC